>NW_024748748.1:0-13922 GCF_018991925.1 Homarus americanus
TATAACACCATCCATCATCACTACATATAACAACATCCATCATCACTATATTTAACATCATCTATCATCACTACATATAACACCATCCATCATCACCACATATAACACCGTCCATCATCACTACATATAACACCATCCATCATGACTATATATAACAACATCCATCATCACTACGTTTAACATCATCTATCATCACTACATATAACACCATCCATCATCACCACATATAACACCATCCATCATCACTACATATAACACCATCCATCATCACCACATATAACACCACCCACCATCACTACATATAACACCACCCACCATCACTACATATAACATCATCTATCATCACTACATATAACACCATCCATCATCACTACATATAACACCATCCATCATCACTACATATAACACCATCCATCTTCACTACAGATCGGTAAAGTAGTTTCTGAGATTCTCGTGCGGACACACACACAAACAGACATACTTCTTTGTTTTATATAGATAGACAGTGTAGTGGATGTAGTGGAGGATAGTGTAGTGGATGTAGCGTAAATTATAGTGTAGTGGATGATAGTGTAGATGATAGTGTAGTGGATGTAGTGTACATGATAGTGTAGTGGATGTAGTGTAGATGATAGTGTAGTGGATGATATTGTAGTGGATGATAGTGTAGTGAATGTAGTGCAGATGATAGTGTAGTAGATGTGATGTAGATAGTAGTGCATTAGTTGTAGTGTAGGTGATAGTGTAGTGATTGTAGACAACAGTGTAGTGGATATAGTGAATTATTAAACGAGAAAAACTAATAATTCGCCCGTTTTTCATTATTTTTTAAGGCTCATTTCCTTACGGAACGTTTCAGACACCACACTTTACAAAACAGCCTCATTATGAAGAAAAATAATACAAGAGAATATGAAACGAGGCCATATATCAGGTCCTCATCTACGGCATCAACCGCCGACATATATATTATTAAAAATAAGTTTATCCCGAACTGTGCGAGGAAAATGACCTTCGCTAAAGTCATTTCGGTTAATGCCTCCCTTGTCCTCACTGAGGCGTCCTCGGAGACTGAGGCGTCCTCGGCGTCCTGGAAGACTGAGGTGTCCTCGGAGACTGAGGCGTCCTCGGCGTCCTGGAAGACTGAGACGTCCTCGGAGACTGAGGCGTCCTCGGCGTCCTGGAAGATTGAGGTGTCCTCGGAGACTGAGGCGTCCTCGGCGTCCTGGAAGACTGAGGTGTCCTCGGAGACTGAGGCGTCCTCGGCGTCCTGGAAGACTGAGACGTCCTCGGAGACTGTGGCGTCTTCGGAGACTGAGGCTTCCTCGAAGACTGAGGCGTTCTCGGTCACAGAGGCCTCCTCGGTCCCGGAGGCCTCCTCAGTCCCGGAGGCCTCCTCGGTCACTGAGGCCTCCTCCTTCACGGAGGCCTCCTCCTTCACGGAGGCCTCCTCCTTCCCGGAGGCCACCTCGGTCACTGAGAGCTCCTCCTTCATGGAGGCCTCCTCCTTTGCGTGATATAATATTCTGCCAAAGCCATAATATTGACAGAATGTAGGGAAAATTACTTCCTATCTTTGCAATAAGTCAGAGGCAAGGATCTTTTCTTTTGCCATGGTCCGTCTTCCTCTCATAAATTTTACCTTTATATTAAGGTTTTCTTCGTGCGGGAATAATATTGAATATTCGGAAACCAGCTCCTTATAGCGTTTCAGGTGGCTCACGAGGCGGTTATCTTTATCAGGACTTTTGTCACCGACAAACTCAAGTTTTTTCGACCAAAACGGTTTTCGACAACCGGCCTTACCCAAAGTAACGTAAGTGGGAGGCTTACATTTCTTCTCTAAAAAGCACTCGATTTCCGTGAGAGTAATCTCGGTCACTGAGGCCTCCTCCTTCACGGAAGCCTCCTCGGTCACTGAGGCCTCCTCCTTCACGGAGGCCTCCTCGGTCACTGAGGCCTCCTTGGTCACTGAGGCCTCCTCAGTCACTGAGGCCTCCTCGGTCACTGAGGCCACCTCGGTCACTGAGGCCTCCTCGGTCACTGAGGCCTCCTCCTTCACGGAGGCCTCCTCGGTCACTGAGGCCTCCTCCTTCACGGAGGCCTCCTCGGTCACTGAGGCCTCCTCGGTCACTGAGGCCTCCTCCTTCACGGAGGCCTCCTCGGTCACTGAGGCCTCCTCCTTCACGGAGGCCTCCTCGGTCACTGAGGCCTCCTCGGTCACTGAGGCCTCCTCCTTCACGAAGGCCTCCTCGGTCACTGAGGCCTCCTCCTTCACGGAGGCTTACTCGGTTCCGGAGGCCTAATCGGTCACTGAGGCTTCCTCGGTCACTGAGGCCTCCTCTTTTGCGTGATATAATAGTCTGCCAACACCACAATATTGACAGAATGTAGGAAAAATTACTTCCTCTCTTTGCAATAAGTCAGAGGCAAGGATCTTTTCTTTTGCCAGGATCCGTTTTCCTCTCATAAATTTAACCTTTATATTAAGGTTTTCTTCGTGCGGAAATAATATTGAATTTTCGGAAAGCTGCTCCGTATAGCGTTTCACGTGGCTCACAATGCGGGCATCTTTATCAGGAGTTTTGTCACCGACTAAACCAAGTTTTTTCGACCAAAACGGTTTTCGACAACCGGCCTTACCCAAAGTAATGTAAGTGGGAGGCTTACATTTCTTCTTTAAAAAGCACTCGATTTCCGTGAGAGTAATCGATATATTGTGCACAGTTTTGTTTTCCATTTCAGAGATCGATGGACAAACTTTTTATAACTTACATACCTACATCAAACACCTACCACCGTCTCCAATTATTGTAGCAAGATAAAAGTGAGCTTAGATACAGTACAAACGTAACAAAACTGTAGTATTTGTGTGGTGTTATGTAATGTACATAGTGGTGATACAGAGTGTATGGTGATGTGTACTGGATGATAGTGTAATTGATAGTGTAGTGTAGAATTATAGTATAGTGGATGTAGTGTAGATGACAGTGTAGTGGATGTTGTGTAGATGATTGTGTAGTGGATGTAGTGTAGATAATAGTGTAGTGGATGTAGTGTAGATGCTAGTGTAGTGGATGATAGTGTAAATGATAGTGTAGTGGATGTAGTGGATGATAGTGTAAATGATAGTGTAGTGGATGTAGTGTAGATGGTAGTGTAGTGTAGATGAAAGTGTGGTGGATCATAATGTAGTGTAGTGGATGTAGTGTAGATGAAAGTGTGGTGGATCATAATGTAGTGGATGTAGTGTAGTGGATGTAGTGTAGTGGATGAGTGTAGTGGATGACAGTATAGAATCTACACTATCATCCACTATCATCTACACTGTAGATGATAGTGTCGTGGATGATAGCATAGATGTAGTGTAGATGATAGTGTAGTGGATGACAGTGTAGTGGATGATAGTGTAGATGATGGTGTAGTGGATGTAGTGTAGTTGATAGTGTAGTGGATGATAATGTAGTAGATGTAGTGTAGATGATAGTGCATTGGATGATAGTGTAGTAGATGTAGTGTGGATGATAGTGTAGTGGATGATAGTGTAGTAGATGTAGTGTGGATGATAGTGTAGTGGATGATAGTGTAGTAGATGTAGTGTAGATGATAGTGTTGTGGATGATAGTGTAGTAGATGTAGTGTGGATGATAGTGTAGTGGATGATAGTGTAGATGATAGTGCAGTGGATGTAGTGTAAATGATAGTGTAGTGGATGATGGTGTAGTAGATGTAGTGTGGATGATAGTGTAGTGGATGATAGTGTAGTAGATGTAGTGTGGATGATAGTGTAGTGGATGATAGTGTAGTAGATGTAGTGTAGATGATAGTGTAGTGGATGATAGTGTAGTAGATGTAGTGTGGATGATGGTGTAGTGGATGATAGTGTAGTAGATGTAGTGTGGATGATAGTGTAGTGGATGATAGTGTAGTAGATGTAGTGTAGATGATAGTGTTGTGGATGATAGTGTAGTAGATGTAGTGTGGATGATAGTGTAGTGGATGATAGTGTAGATGATAGTGCAGTGGATGTAATGTAAATGATAGTGTAGTGGATGATAGTGTAGTAGATGTAGTGTGGATGATAGTGTAGTGGATGATAGTGTAGTAGATGTAGAGTAGATGATCGTGTAGTGGATGATAGCGTAGTAGATGTAGTGTAGATGATAGTGTAGTGGATGATAGTGTAGATGATAGTCCAGTGGATGTAATGTAGATGATAGTGTAGTGGAGGATAGAGTAGTGCATGTAGTCTATATAAGAACATAAGAATGGAGGAAACTGCAGCGGGCCCATTGGCCCATACCGGGCAGTCCCATTTACACCCAGCCCCTATTGATCATATATCCATCCAATCTAAATTTGAAGCTATCTAGCGTATTCGAGTTAATGATGTTATTTGGCAACTTGTTACAGTCGTCCACTACTCTATTTACAACCTAATCAAGTTCATTAACGGTGTAAAAAGTAAGTTCACTCACAGCAGTGCAGCAAAAGTATATTTTTAGCATTAAGCTGTTATTTTATTGTCAGTATCACTACATATAACTTTCACCATCATCACTACATATAACGTCATCCATCATCACTACATATAACACCATCCATCATCACTACATATAACACCATCCATCATCACTACATATAACAACATCCATCATCACTACGTTTAACATCATCTATCATCACTAGATATAACACCATCCATCATCACCACATATAACACCATCCATCATCACTACATATAACACCATCCATCATCACTACATTTAACATCATCTATCATCACTACATATAACATCATCCATCATCACTACATATAACACCATCCATCATCATTACATATAACACCAGCCATCATCACTACATATAACTCCACCCACCATCACTACACATAACAACATCCATCATCACTACATTTAACATCATCTATCATCACTACATATAACACCATCCATCATCACCACATATAACAACATCCATCATCATTACATATAACACCATCCATCATCACTACATATAACACTACCCACCGAGGTGGCCTCCGTGAAGGAGGAAGCCTCCGTGAAGGAGGAGGCCTCCGTGAAGGAGGAGGCCTCCGTGAAGGAGGAGGCCTCAGTGACCGAGGAGGCCTCCGGGACTGAGGAGGCCTCCGGGACCGAGGAGGCCTCTGTGACCGAGAACGCCTCAGTCTTCGAGGAAGCCTCAGTCTCCGAAGACGCCTCAGTCTCCGAGGACGCCTCAGTCTCCGAGGACGCCTCAGTCTCAGTCTTCCAGGACGCCGAGGACGCCTCAGTCTCCGAGGACGTCTCAGTCTTCCAGGACGCCGAGGACGCCTCAGTCTCCGAGGACACCTCAGTCTTCCAGGACGCCGAGGACGCCTCAGTCTCCGAGGACACCTCAGTCTTCCAGGACGCCGAGGACGCCTCAGTGAGGACAAGGGAGGCATTAACAGAAATGATTTTAGCGAAGGTCATTTTCCTCGCACAGTTCGGGATAAACTTATTTTTAATAATATATATGTATGCGCTTGATGCCGTAGATGAGGACCTGATATTTGGCCTCTTTTCATATTCTCTTGTATTATTATTCTTCATAATGAGGCTGTTTTGTAAAGTGAGGTGTTTGAAACACTCCGTAAGGAAATGAGCCTAAAAAATAATGAAAAACGGGCGAATGATTGGTTTTTCTCGTTTAATAATTCACTATATCCACTACACTGTTGTCTACACTATCACATGCACTATTATCTACATTACATCTACTACACTATCATCTGCACTACATTCACTACACTATCTTCCACTACAATATCATCCACTACACTATCATCTACACTACATCCACTACACTATCATCTACACTACATCCACTACACTATCATCTACACTATCATCCACTACACTATAATTTACGCTTCATCCACTACACTATCCTCCACTACATCCACTACACTGTCTATCTATATAAAACAAAGAAGTATGTCTGTTTGTGTGTGTGTCCGCACGAGAATCTGAGAAACTACTTTACCTATCTGTAGTGAAGATGGATGGTGTTATATGTAGTGATGATGGATGGTGTTATATGTAGTGATGATGGATGGTGTTATATGTAGTGATGATAGATGATGTTATATGTAGTGATGGTGGGTGGTGTTATATGTAGTGATGGTGGGTGGTGTTATATGTGGTGATGATGGATGGTGTTATATGTAGTGATGATGGATGGTGTTATATCTAATGATGATGGATGGTGTTATATGTAGTGATGATGGATGGTGTTATATGTGGTGATGATGGATGTTGTTATATGTAGTGATGATAGATGATGTTATATGTAGTGATGGTGGGTGGTGTTATATGTAGTGATGGTGGGTGGTGTTATATGTGGTGATGATGGATGGTGTTATATGTAGTGATGATGGATGGTGTTATATGTAATGATGATGGTTGGTGTTATATGTAGTGATGATGGATGGTGTTATATGTTGTGATGATGGATGGTGTTATATGTAGTGATGATAGATGATGTTATATGTAGTGATGGTGGGTGGTGTTATATGTAGTGATGGTGGGTGGTGTTATATGTGGTGATGATGGATGGTGTTATATGTAGTGATGGTGGGTGGTGTTATATCTAGTGATGATAGATGATGTTAAATGTAGTGATGATGGATGTTGTTATGTGTAGTGATGGTGGGTGGAGTTATATGTAGTGATGATGGATGGTGTTATATGTAGTGATGATGGATGGTGTTATATGTAGTGATGATGGATGGTGTTATATGTGGTGATGATGGATGGCGTTATATGTAGTGATGATAGATGATGTTAAATGTAGTGATGATGGATGGTGTTATATGTAGTGATGATGGATGGTGTTATATGTGGTGATGATAGATAATGTTATATGTAGTGATGATGGATGGTGTTATATGTAGTGATGATGGATGGTGTTATATGTGGTGATGATGGATGGTGTTATATGTAGTGATGATAGATGATGTTAAACGTAGTGATGATGGATGTTGTTATATATAGTCATGATGGATGGTGTTATATGTAGTGATGATGGATGGTGTTATATGTGGTGATGATGGATGGTGTTATATGTAGTGATGATAGATGATGTTAAATATAGTGATGATGGATGTTGTTATATGTAGTGATGATGGATGGTGTTATATGTAGTGATGATGGATTATGTTAAATGTAGTGATGATGGATGTTGTTATATGTAGTGATGGTGGGTAGTGTTATATGTAGTGATGATGGATGGTGTTATATGTAATGATGATGGATGTTGTTATATGTGGTGATGATGGATGGTGTTATATGTAGTGATGATAGATGATGTTAAATGTAGTGATGATGGATGTTGTTATGTGTAGTGATGGTGGGTGGAGTTATATGTAGTGATGATGGCTGGTGTTATATGTAATGATGATGGATGGTGTTATATGTAGTGATGATGGATGATGTTATATGTAGTGATGATAGATGATGTTAAATGTAGTGATGATGGATGGTGTTATATGTAGTGATGATGGATGGTGTTATATGTGGTGATGATGGATGGTGTTATATCAAGTGATGATAGATGATGTTAAACGTAGTGATGATGGATGTTGTTATATGTAGTGATGATGGATGGTGTTATATGTAGTGATGATGGATGGTGTTATATGTAGTGATTATGGATGACGTTATATGTAGTGATGATGGGTGGTGTTATATGTAGTGATGATTGGACAATAAAATAATAACAGTTTAATGCTAAAAAAATATACTTTGCTGTACCGTTGTGAGTGGAACTTACTTACACCGTTAATGAACTTGATTAGGTTGTAAATAGAGTAGTGGACGACTGTAACAAGTTGCCAAATAACATCATTAACTCGAATACGCTAGATAGCTTCAAATTTAGGTTGGATGGATATATGATCAATAGGGGCTGGGTGTAAATGGGACTGCCCGGTATGGGCCAATGGGCCCGCTGCAGTTTCCTCCATTCTTATGTTCTTATATAGACTACATGCACTACTCTATCCTCCACTACACTATCATCTACATTACATCCACTGGACTATCATCTACACTATCATCCACTACACTATCATCTACACTACATCTACTACGCTATCATCCACTACACGATCATCTACATCTACTACACTATCATCCACTACACTATCATCCACACTACATCTACTACACTATCATCCACTACACTATCATTTACATTACATCCACTGCACTATCATCTACACTATCATCCACTACACTATCATCCACACTACATCTACTACACTATCATCCACAACACTATCATCTACACTACATCTACTACACTATCATCCACTACACTATCATCCACACTACATCTACTACACTATCATCCACTACACTATCATCCACACTATCATCTACTACACTATCATCCACTACACTATCATCCACACTACATCTACTACACCATCATCCACTACACTATCATTTACACTACATCCACTGCACTATCATCTACACTATCATCCACTACACTATCATCCACACTACATCTACTACACTATCATCCACAACACTATCATCTACACTACATCTACTACACTATCATCCACTACACTATCATCCACACTACATCTACTACACTATCATCCACTACACTATCATCCACACTACATCTACTACACTATCATCCAATGCACTATCATCTACACTACATCTACTACATTATCATCCACTACACTATCAACTACACTACATCCACTACACCATCATCTACACTATCATCCACTACACTGTCATCCACTACACTATCATCTACACTACATCTATGCTATCATCCACGACACTATCATCTACAGTGTAGATGATAGTGGATGATAGTGTAGATTCTATACTGTCATCCACTACACTCATCCACTACACTACATCCACTACACTACATCCACTACATTATGATCCACCACACTTTCATCTACACTACATCCACTACACTACATTATGATCCACCACACTTTCATCTACACTACACTACCATCTACACTACATCCACTACACTATCATTTACACTATCATCCACTACATCCACTACACTATCATTTACACTATCATCCACTACACTAGCATCTACACTACATCCACTACACTATTATCTACACTACATCCACTACACAATCATCTACACAACATCCACTACACTGTCATCTACACTACATCCACTATACTATAATTCTACACTACACTATCAATTACACTATCATCCAGTACACATCACCATACACTCTGTATCACCACTATGTACATTACATAACACCACACAAATACTACAGTTTTGTTACGTTTGTACTGTATCTAAGCTCACTTTTATCTTGCTACAATAATTGGAGACGGTGGTAGGTGTTTGATGTAGGTATGTAAGTTATAAAAAGTTTGTCCATCGATCTCTGAAATGGAAAACAAAACTGTGCACAATATATCGATTACTCTCACGGAAATCGAGTGCTTTTTAAAGAAGAAATGTAAGCCTCCCACTTACATTACTTTGGGTAAGGCCGGTTGTCGAAAACCGTTTTGGTCGAAAAAACTTGGTTTAGTCGGTGACAAAACTCCTGATAAAGATGCCCGCATTGTGAGCCACGTGAAACGCTATACGGAGCAGCTTTCCGAAAATTCAATATTATTTCCGCACGAAGAAAACCTTAATATAAAGGTTAAATTTATGAGAGGAAAACGGATCCTGGCAAAAGAAAAGATCCTTGCCTCTGACTTATTGCAAAGAGAGGAAGTAATTTTTCCTACATTCTGTCAATATTGTGGCGTTGGCAGACTATTATATCACGCAAAAGAGGAGGCCTCAGTGACCGAGGAGGCCTCAGTGACCGAGGAAGCCTCAGTGACCGATTAGGCCTCCGGAACCGAGTAAGCCTCCGTGAAGGAGGAGGCCTCAGTGACCGAGGAGGCCTCCGTGAAGGAGGAGGCCTCAGTGACCGAGGAGGCCTCAGTGACCGAGGAGGCCTCCGTGAAGGAGGAGGCCTCAGTGACCGAGGAGGCCTCCGTGAAGGAGGAGGCCTCAGTGACCGAGGAGGCCTCAGTGACTGAGGAGGCCTCAGTGACCGAGGAGGCCTCAGTGACCGAGGAGGCCTCAGTGACCGAGGAGGCCTCCGTGAAGGAGGAGGCCTCAGTGACCGAGGAGGCTTCCGTGAAGGAGGAGGCCTCAGTGACCGAGATTACTCTCACGGAAATCGAGTGCGTTTTAGAGAAGAAATGTAAGCCTCCCACTTACGTTACTTTGGGTAAGGCCGGTTGTCGAAAACCGTTTTGGTCGAAAAAACTTGAGTTTGTCGGTGACAAAAGTCCTGATAAAGATAACCGCCTCGTGAGCCACCTGAAACGCTATAAGGAGCTGGTTTCCGAATATTCAATATTATTCCCGCACGAAGAAAACCTTAATATAAAGGTAAAATTTATGAGAGGAAGACGGACCATGGCAAAAGAAAAGATCCTTGCCTCTGACTTATTGCAAAGATAGGAAGTAATTTTCCCTACATTCTGTCAATATTATGGCTTTGGCAGAATATTATATCACGCAAAGGAGGAGGCCTCCATGAAGGAGGAGCTCTCAGTGACCGAGGTGGCTTCCGGGAAGGAGGAGGCCTCCGTGAAGGAGGAAGCCTCCGTGAAGGAGGAGGCCTCCGTGAAGGAGGAGGCCTCCGTGAAGGAGGAGGCCTCAGTGACCGAGGAGGCCTCCGGGACTGAGGAGGCCTCCGGGACCGAGGAGGCCTCTGTGACCGAGAACGCCTCAGTCTTCGAGGAAGCCTCAGTCTCCGAAGACGCCTCAGTCTCCGAGGACGCCTCAGTCTCCGAGGACGCCTCAGTCTCCGAGGACGCCTCAGTCTTCCAGGACGCCGAGGACGCCTCAGTCTCCGAGGACGTCTCAGTCTTCCAGGACGCCGAGGACGCCTCAGTCTCCGAGGACACCTCAGTCTTCCAGGACGCCGAGGACGCCTCAGTCTCCGAGGACACCTCAGTCTTCCAGGACGCCGAGGACGCCTCAGTGAGGACAAGGGAGGCATTAACAGAAATGATTTTAGCGAAGGTCATTTTCCTCGCACAGTTCGGGATAAACTTATTTTTAATAATATATATGTATGCGCTTGATGCCGTAGATGAGGACCTGATATTTGGCCTCTTTTCATATTCTCTTGTATTATTTTTCTTCATAATGAGGCTGTTTTGTAAAGTGAGGTGTTTGAAACATTCCGTAAGGAAATGAGCCTTAAAAAATAATGAAAAACGGGCGAATGATTGGTTTTTCTCGTTTAATAATTCACTATATCCACTACACTGTTGTCTACACTATCACATGCACTATTATCTACATTACATCTACTACACTATCATCTGCACTACATTCACTACACTATCTTCCACTACAATATCATCCACTACACTATCATCCACACTACATCCACTACACTATCATCTACACTACATCCACTACACTATCATCTACACTATCATCCACTACACTATAATTTACGCTTCATCCACTACACTATCCTCCACTACATCCACTACACTGTCTATCTATATAAAACAAAGAAGTATGTCTGTTTGTGTGTGTGTCCGCACGAGAATCTGAGAAACTACTTTACCTATCTGTAGTGAAGATGGATGGTGTTATATGTAGTGATGATGGATGGTGTTATATGTAGTGATGATGGATGGTGTTATATGTAGTGATGATAGATGATGTTATATGTAGTGATGGTGGGTGGTGTTATATGTAGTGATGGTGGGTGGTGTTATATGTGGTGATGATGGATGGTGTTATATGTAGTGATGATGGATGGTGTTATATGTGGTGATGATGGATGGTGTTATATGTAGTGATGATAGATGATGTTAAACGTAGTGATGATGGATGTTGTTATATATAGTGATGATGGATGGTGTTATATGTAGTGATGATGGATGGTGTTATATGTGGTGATGATGGATGGTGTTATATGTAGTGATGATAGATGATGTTAAATATAGTGATGATGGATGTTGTTATATGTAGTGATGATGGATGGTGTTATATGTAGTGATGATGGATGATGTTAAATGTAGTGATGATGGATGTTGTTATATGTAGTGATGGTGGGTAGTGTTATATGTAGTGATGATGGATGGTGTTATATGTAATGATGATGGATGTTGTTATATGTGGTGATGATGGATGGTGTTATATGTAGTGATGATAGATGATGTTAAATGTAGTGATGATGGATGTTGTTATGTGTAGTGATGGTGGGTGGAGTTATATGTAGTGATGATGGCTGGTGTTATATGTAATGATGATGGATGGTGTTATATGTAGTGATGATGGATGATGTTATATGTAGTGATGATGGGTGGTGTTATATGTAGTGATGATTGGACAATAAAATAATAACAGTTTAATGCTAAAAAAATATACTTTGCTGTACCGTTGTGAGTGGAACTTACTTACACCGTTAATGAACTTGATTAGGTTGTAAATAGAGTAGTAGACGACTGTAACAAGTTGCCAAATAACATCATTAACTCGAATACGCTAGATAGCTTCAAATTTAGGTTGGATGGATATATGATCAATAGGGGCTGGGTGTAAATGGGACTGCCCGGTATGGGCCAATGGGCCCGCTGCAGTTTCCTCCATTCTTATGTTCTTATATAGACTACATGCACTACTCTATCCTCCACTACACTATCATCTACATTACATCCACTGGACTATCATCTACACTATCATCCACTACACTATCGTCTACACTACATCTACTACGCTATCATCCACTACACGATCATCTACACTACATCTACTACACTATCATCCACTACACTATCATCCACACTACATCTACTACACTATCATCCACTACACTATCATTTACATTACATCCACTGCACTATCATCTACACTACATCCACTACCATGAGTGTCTACCATGGGTGTCTACTATGGGAGTGTCTACCATGGGTTGACCGTGAACTGTACACATGGCGTTGAGCGGAAGTGACCTGTTGGTGTCTTAACGCGCCGAAATATATTGTTGATATGAGTTATAACACAGCCAGCCAGAGGGTCCTTGGTCGGTGTGGGGAGGTGGTGTGAGGGTGCTGTGGGGAGAGGTGCTGTGGGGGGTGCTGTGGGGGGAGAGGTGGTGTGGGGGGAGGCTCAGTGTGGGGGGGGGAGAGGTGGTGTGGAGGGGGAGAGGTGGTGTGGGGTGCTGTGTGGGGGAGAGGTGGTGTGGGCGGTGGTGTGGGGGGAGGTGGTGTGGGGGAGAGGTGGTGTGGGTGGGAGGTGCTGTGGGAGGGAGGTGGTGTGGGGGGTGGTGTGGAGGGGGAGGGTGGTGTGGGGGGGTGGTGTGGGGGTGCTGTGGGGAGAGGTGGTGTGGGGGGAGGTGGTGTGGGGTGCTGTGGGGGGGGAGGGTGGTGTGGGGAGGTGGTGTGTGGGGGGGGAGGTGGTGTGGGGGGGAGGTGGTGTGGGGGGGAGAGGTGGTGTGGGGGGAGGGTGGTGTGGGGGGCCTGTGTGGGGAGGGGGAGGTGGTGTGGGGAGGTGGTGTGGGGAGGGTGGTGTGGGGGAGGTGTGGGGGAGGTGCTGTGGGGAGAGAGAGATGGTGTTGTGTGTTGTGGGGGGAGAGAGAGAGAGGTGCTGTGAGAAAGAGAGAGAGACGGTGTTGTGGAAGCAGTAGCCGTAAAGGTGCCATAGACAGGTGTGTGACAGGTGAAGGAGCCATAGACAGGTGTATATTAAGTCAATACTCATCCCTGTCTACAACAAGGTCACCCCGAGGCTCTCCTGTCTACTCCTGTCTACACATAACACATGGGGAGGAAGTTTGTTTGTGACACCCGCTATCTCTTCCTCCCCCCCCCTCCTCCTCCTCCTCC
>NW_024748749.1:0-14506 GCF_018991925.1 Homarus americanus
ATTATAACAACCACGCCCATTATTATAACAACCACGACAATGAAAACAACAACCACGACTATGATCATAATAACTAATGACCATAACTATAACAACCAATGACCATGATTATAACAACTCAATGACCATGATTATAACATCACGACTAAGGATTATATTACCCAACCATGACTATAACAACCACCACTAAGGAGATTATAAATCAAATTGCGGACCATGATTATAACAACCAGAACCATGATTATATCAGAAATCTGTGACCATGATTATAACAACCACGACCATGATTAAAAGAATCACGACTATGATTATAACAACCACGACTAAGATTATAACAACCATGCCCATGATTATAACAACCAATTTAATTATGATTATAACGACTAGGACCATGATTATACAACTAGGACCATGATTATAAATCAGAACCACGTAATTATGATTATAAATACCAACGACCATTATTATAACAAATCAATGACCATGATTATAACAACACGACTATGATTATATCACCCAACCATGATTATAACAACTACCCACTATGATTATAACAACCACGACTATGATTATAACAACTGGTGGACCATATTGGCAACAAAACACCTACCATGATTATAACAACCACAACCATGGATTAGTAACAAATCACTTAATCATGATCATAACCACTTAATCATGATTATAAGAACGACAACCATGATTATAACAAATTCAGACCATGATTATAACAACTACTTAATCATGATTATCCAAGCACGACTATGATTATAACAACCCCGACTATGATTATATCACCCACTACCATGATTATAACAACCACGACTATTATTATAACAACCACGACTATGATCATAACCATAATTCATAGATTATAACAACCATTTAATCATGACTATAACAACCACGACCATGGTTATAACAACCACGACCACATCATAACCACCCACCATGATTATAACAAATTCAGGTCCATTATTGTAACAACTAATGACCGTATAATTATAACAACCATGCCCATGATTATAATAACCACGACTAAGGATCAATATAACAACCAATGACTATGATCATAACAACCACGACCATGATTATAACAACCACGACCATTATTATATCAACCGCGATCAAGGATAACAACCACTTAATTACGATTATAACGACTAATGGATCTTCATGATTATAACAATCACGACTATGATGATATCACCCAACCATATTATAACAACCACGACTATGATTATAAAACCACTGACTATGATTATATCAACCATTAATAAGATTATAACAAATCCAAGCCCATGATTATAACAACCACTTAATCATTATTATAACAAACACAACCATGATAAATAACCACGACTAAGGATTATATCAAATCTACTTAATCATGATTATATCAACCACGACTATGATTATAACAACCACGACTGGTGATTATAACAACCACGACCATGATTATAACACCATGACCATGATTATAACAACCACGACCATGATTATAATAACCACGACTGTGACTATAAATCAATGACCACATTTCATAACAATCACAACCTTGATTATAATAACCACGACTTTGATCACAACAACCACGACTATGATCATAACAACCACGACCATGATTATAACAACCACGACCATGATTATAACAACACGACTATGATTATATCACCCAACAATGGTCATAACAACCACGACTATGATTATAAATGTAAAACTAAGACCATGATTATAATAACCACGACCATGATTATAACAACCAGACCATGATTACAACAACCAGACCATGATTATAACAACCACTTAATCATGATTATAACAACCACGACCCTGGATTATACCAAATCACAACTATGATGGCAACAACCACGACCATGATCATAACCACGACCATGATTATAAGAACCACAACCATGATTATAACAACCAGACCACATTATACAACCAGAACATGGATTATAACAACCACGACTATGATCATAACAAACTACTCTACTCATGATCATAACAACCACTTAATCATGATTATAACAACCACGACCATTATTATAACAACCGCGACCATGATTATAACAAACTTACGACCTCATGATTATAACAACCACGACTGGCGATTGGTATCACCCAACCATGATTATAACAACCACCCACTATGATTATAAGAACTAATTTATTGTATTTTGATTACATCAACTACCACTAAGATTATAACAAAACATGCCCATGATTATAACAACAACCACGACCATGATTATAACAACAACCTTGATTATACAAACTAGGAACATGATTATAACAAATCACTTAATCATGATCATAACAAATCAATGACCATTATTATAACAACCAATGTCCATAATTATAACAACCACGACCATGATTATAACAACTACTTAATTCATTATTATAGTAACAACCACGACCATGCGATTATAACAACACGACTAAGGATTATGTCACCCAACCATGATTATAACAACCACGACTATGATTATAACAACCACTTAATCATGATTATAACAACCAGACCATGATTATAACAACCAATGAGACCATGATTATAACAACCACAAACTATGATTATAACAAATCACGACCATGATCATAAGTAACGACCATGATTATAAGAACCAATAAACCATGATTATAACAACCAGACCATGATTACAATAACCACAACCATGATCATAACCACGACCATGATTATAACAACCACTTAATTCATGATTATAACAAAGCACGACTCTGATTATAACAACCACTTAATTAGATTATATCACTCCACTACCATGATTATAACAACCACGACTATTATTATAACAACCACGACTATGATCATAACCACGACCATGATTATAACAACCACTTAATCTTCATGACTATAACAACCACTTAATCATATTATAACAACCACGACTATTATCATAACCACGACAATGATTATAACAACCAGGTCCATGAATGTAACAACCACTTAATCTCATAATTATAACAAATCCACGCCCATGTTTATAACAAATCCACGACTATGATCACAACAACACGACTATGATTATATTACTCCAACCATGATTATAAACAACCACGACTATGATTATAACCACCACGACTATGATTATAACAACCAGGACCATGATTATAACAAATCCAGGACCATGATTATAACAACCACGACCAGCGATTATAACATCCAGGACCATGATTAAACAATTAGACCATGGACAGTAATAACCACGACCGTGATTATAAATAACCACGACCATGATTATAACAACTACAACCATGATTTTAAATAACCACGACCATGATTATAACAACCAGAATCATGATTATACAACCAAGACCATGATTATAAATAAATCCACGACCATGATCATAACAACCACGACCATTATTATAAACAACCACGACCATAATTATAACAACTAATGCCCATTATTATAACAACCACGACAATGATAACAACAACCACGACTAAGGATCATAATAACCACGACCATAACTATAACAACCAATGACCATGATTATAAATAAACCACGACCATGATTATAACATCACGACTATGATTATATTACCTAAACCATGATTATAACAACCACCACTATGATTATAAACTACCTCAGAACCATGATTATAACAAACTAGACCATGATTATAACAACCAGGATCATGATTATAACAACCACGACCATGATTATAAGTGATCACGACTATGATTATAACAACCACGACTAAGATTATAACAACCATGCCCATGATTATAACAACCATTTAATTCATGATTATAAATCTAATTTCAGACCATGATTATACAACTAGACTATGATTATAACAACCACTTAATTCATGAGATTATAACAACAACGCACCATTATTATAACAACCACGACCATGATTATAACAACACGACTATGATTATATCACCCAACCATGATTATAACAACCACGACTATGATTATACCAACCACGACCATGATTATAACAACCAGGACCATGATTATAACAAACACGACCATGATTATAACAACCACAACTATGATTATAACAACCACGACCATGATCATAACTATCGACCATGATTATAAGAACCACAACCATGATTATAACAACCAGGACCATGATTATAACAACCACGACCATGATTATCCAACCCCACTATGATTATATCACCCACTACCATGATTATAACAACCACGACCATATTATAATAACCACGACTAAGGATCATAACCACGACCATGATTGGAGCAACAACCAATGACCATGACTCATAACAACAACGACCATATTATAACAACTAATGACTATTGTCACAACCACGACCATGATTATAACAACCAGATCCATTGTAGCAACCACGACCATAATTATAACAACCATGCCCATGATTATAACAACCAGAACTATGGATCATAACAAACCACGACTAAGGGATCATAACAACCACGACCATGATTATAAATAACCACGACCATTATTATAACGCGATCATGATTATAACAACAACCAATTTAATCATGATTATAACGACCAATGCACCATGATTATAACAACCACGCACTATGATGATATCACCCAACCATTATTATAACAACTAATGATCTGGCGATTATAACAACCACGACCATGATTACATCACCACGTCTAAGATTATAACAACCACGCCCATGATTATAACAAATTCACGACCATTATTATAACAAAACACAACCGTGATTATAACAACCACGGCTAAGTGATTATATCAATACCCACGAATATGATTAAGGGTCAACCACGACTATGATTATAAATAACCACGACCATGATTATAACAACCAATGACCATGATTATAACAACCACGACCATGATTATAACAAATCACGACCATGATTATAATAACCACGACTGTGATCATAACCCACGACCATGATTATAACAACCACAACCATGATTATAACAACCACGACTATGATTATAGTACACACGACCATGATTATAACAACCACGAATATGATTATAACAACCACTACTATGATCATAACCACCGAACCATAATTATAACAAAAACGACCATGATTATAACAACACGACTATGATTATATCACCAAACCATGATTATAACAACCACGAATATGATTATAACTGCCACGACCATGATTATAACACCCAACCATGATTATATCAACCTCGACCATGACTATAACCAGCACGACAATGATTATAACAACCACGACTATGATTATATCACCCACGACCATAATTATAACAACCACAACTATGATTATAACAACCACGACCATGATCATAACCTCGACCATGATTATAACAATCACAACCATGATTATAACAACCACGACCACGATTATAAGAACCACGACAATGATATAAAAACCACGACTAAGATTATAACAACCACGCCCATGATTATAACAACCACAACTATGATTATAACAACCACGCCCATGATTATAACAACCACGACTATGATTATAACAACCACGACCATGATTATAACAACCACGACCATGATTATAACAACAATGACCATGATTATAACAACCACGACCATGATTTTAACAAGCGCGAAAAATGATTATATCACCAACGACCATGATTATAACAACACGACTATGATCATAACGACGAGGATGATTTATAACAACCACGACATGATTTTAACAACCACAACCATGATCATAACCACGATCATGACTATAACAACCACAAATATGATTATAACAACCTTACCATGAATTATAACAACCACGACTATGATTATATCACACACGACCATGATTATAACAACCACGAATATAATTATAACAACCACTACTATGATCATAACCACGACCATGATTAAAACAACCACGACCATGATTATAACAACAACAACCATGATTATAACAACCACGTCTATGATTATAGCATACACGACCATGATTATAACAACCACGAATATGATTATAACAACCACTACTAAGATCATAACCACGACCATGATTATAACCAAAACGACCATGATTATAACAACACGACTATGATTATCTCACCCAACCATGATTATAACAACCACGACTAAGATTATAACAACCACGACCATGATTATATCAAGCGCAGTATGATTATATCACCAACGACCATGATTATAACAACCACGACTATGATCATAACGACGAGGATGATTATAACAACCACGACCATGATTTAACAACCACAACCATGATCATAACCACGATCATGACTATAACAACCACGAATATGATTATAACAACTTACCATGATTATAACAACCACGACTATGATTATATCACACACGACCATGATTATAACAACCACGAATATAATTATAACAACCACTACTATGATCATAACCACGACCATGATTAAAACAACCACACCATGATTATAACAACAACAACCATGATTATAACAACCACGTCTATGATTATAGCACACACGACCATGATTATAACAACCACGAATATGATTATAACAACCACTACAAGATCATAACCACGACCATGATTATAACAAAACGACCATGATTATAACAACACAACTATGATTATCTCACCCAACCATGATTATAACAACCACGACCATGATTATAACAAACCAATCCATGATTATAACAACCACGACCATGATTATAACAACCACGACTATGATTATAACATCCACGACTATGATTATAACAACAACGACCATGATTATAACAACAATGACCATGATTATAACAACCACAACACTGATTATAACAACCACGAGCATGATTATAACAACCACGACCATGTTTATAACAACCACGCCCATGATTATAACAACCACGACAATGATCATAACAACCACGACTATGATCATAATAACCACGACCATGACTTAACAACCACGACCATGATTATAACAACCACGACCATGATTTTAACAACACTACTATGATTATACACCCAACCATAATTACAACAACCACAACCATGATGATAACCACGACCATGATTATAACAACCGCAACCATGATTATAACATCCACGACTATGATTATAGACTAAGATTATAACAACCACGCCCATGATTATAACAACCACGACTATGATTATAACAACCAGGACCATGATTATACCACCAGGACCATGATTATAACAACCACGACCATGATTTAACAACCACGACCATGATTATAACAACCACGACCATGATTATAACAACCACGACTATGATTATAACATCCACGACTATGATTATAACAACAACGACCATGATTATAACAACCACGACCATGATTATAACAAGCACGACTATGATTATAACAACCACGACTATGATTATATCACCCACTACCATGATTATAACAACCACGACTATTATTATAACAACCACGACTATGATCATAACCACGACCATGATTATAACAACCACGACCATGACTATAACAACCACGACTATGATCATAACAACCACGACTATGATCATAAATAAACCACGACCATGATTATAACAACACGACTATGATTATATCACCCAACCATGATTATAACAACCACGACTATGATTATAACAACCACGACCATGATTATAACAACCACGACCACGATTATAACAACCACGACCATGATTATAAAAACCAAGACCATGATTATAACAACCAGGACCATGATTATAACAACCACGACCATGATCATAACCTCGACCATGATTATAAGAACCACAACCATGATTATAACAACCAGACCATGATTATAACAACCACAACCATGATCATAACCACGACCATGATTATAACAACCACGACCATGATTATAACAAGCACGACTATGATTATAACAACCACGACTATGATTATATCACCCACTACCATGATTATAGCAACCACGACTATTATTATAACAACCAAGACTATGATCATAACCACGACCATGATTATAACAACCACAACCATGACTATAACAACCACGACCATGTTATAACAACCACGACTATTATAATAACCACGACCATGATTATAAAAA
Organism: Homarus americanus; assembly: GCF_018991925.1. Classification (NCBI taxonomy): domain Eukaryota; kingdom Metazoa; phylum Arthropoda; class Malacostraca; order Decapoda; family Nephropidae; genus Homarus; species Homarus americanus. The sequence continues at coordinate 7,994 of NW_024748749.1, forward strand.
CCAGGTCCATGATTGTAACAACCACGACCATAATTATAACAACCACGCCCATGGAATTATAACAAACGACTATGATCATAACAACCACGACTATGATCATAACAACCACGACCATGATTATAACTACCACGACCATTATTATAACAACCGCGATCATGATTATAACAACCACGACCATAATTATAACAACCACGACCATGATTATAACAACCACGACTATGATTATATCACCCAACCATGATTATAACAACCACGACTATGATTATAACAACCACGACTATGATTACATCAACCACGATTAAGATTATAACAAACCACGCCCATGATTATAACAACCACGACCATTATTATAACAAACAAAACCATGATTATAACAACCACGACTATAATTATATCACCCACGACCATGATTATATCAACCACGACTATGATTATAACAACCACGACTCATGATTATAACAACCACTACCATGATTATAACAACCACGACCATGATTATAACAACGACCATATATAACAACACGACTGTGATCATAACCACGACCATGATTATAAAAACTACGACCGTGATCATAACCACGACCATGATTATAACAATCACAACCTTGATTATATCAACCGCGACTTTGATCAAAAACCACGACTATGATCATAACAACCACGACCATGATTATAACAACCACGACCATGATTATAACAACACGACTATGATTATATAAACCAACCATGATTATAACAACCACGACTATGATTATAACAACCACGACCATGATTATAACAACCACGACTATGATTATATCACCCACTACCATTATTATAACAACCACGAATTATTATTCTAACAACCACGACTATGATGATAACCACGACCATGATAAACAACCACGACCATGATTATAACAACCACGACCATATTATAACAACACCAATTACGATTATAAATAACCACGACCATGATTATAACAACCACGACCATGATTATAACAACTACCTAATAATGATTATAACAACCACGACCATGATTATAAATAAATCACGACCATGATTATAACAACCACAAAAATGATTATAACAACCACGACCATGATTATAACACTCACACCATGATTATAACAACCACATATGATTATAAAACCACCAATATATTTGAACACGACCATGATTATAACAACCACGACTATGATTATAACAACAACGACTATGAATATAACAACCACAACCATAAATACAACAAACACGACCATGATTATAACAACACGATCATGAACCACGACCATGATTATAACAACCACAACCATGATTAAAACAATCATGACCATGATTATAAGCACCACGACTATGATTATAACAACCATGACTATGATTATAACAACCACGACCATGATTATAACAACCATGACCATGTGTATAACAACCACGACCATATCACCCACGATCATGATTATAACAACCGCGAATATGATTATAACAACCACGACCATAACAACCACGACTATGATTATAACAACCACGACCATGATTATAGCAACCACGACTATGATTATATCACCCACGACCATGATTATAACAACCACGACTATGATTATAACATCCACGACCATGAATATACCAACCACGACTATGATTATAACAACCACGACTATGATTATAACAACCACGACTATGATTATAACAACCACGACCATTATTATAACAACCACGACTATGATTATAACAACCACGACTATGATTATAACAACAACGACTATGATTATAACAACCACGACCAGGAATATACCAACCACGACTATGATTATAACAACCACGACAATGATTATAACAACGACGGCTATGATTATAACAATCACGACCATGATTTTAACAACCACGACCATGAGTATAACAACCACGACGATGATTATATCACCCACGACCATGATTATAACAACCAAGACTATGATTATAACAACCACGACCATAACAACCAGGACCATGATTATAACAATGACGACCATGATTATATCAACCACGGCTATGATTGTAACAACCACGTTCATGAATATTCCAACCACGAATATGATTGTAACAACCACGATTATGATTATAACAACCACGACTATGAATATAATAACCACGACTATGATTATAACAATCACGACTATGATTATAACAACCACGACCATGATTATAACAACCACTTCCACCATGATTATATCAATCACGACCATGATTGCAATGTAAAATCCACAAACTACGATTGTAACAGCAACGACCCTGATTATAATAAATCCACGACCCTGATTGTAACAACTACAAACTATGATTGTATCAACCATGACCATGATTATAACAACCACGCCCATGATTAAAATAACCACGACCATGATTATAATGTAACCACGACCATGATTTCAGCTAAACCACGACCATGATTATAACAACCACGATCAAGATTATAACAACCACGACCATGAATATAACAACCAATGCACTATGATTATAACAAATCATCACTATGAATATATCAACCACGACCACGATTATAACAACCACTAACATGATTATATCAACCATGACCATGATTATAACAACTAATGACCATGATTATAACAACCACGACCATGATTATAAATAACCATTTAATTCATGATTATAACAACCACTACCACGATTATAACAACTACGACTAAGGATTATAGCAACCACAACTATGATTATAACAACAACAACTATGAATATACCAATCACAACCATAAATATAACAAGAACGACCATGACATAACAAACCACGACCATGATTATAACAACCACAACCATGATTATAACAATCACGGATCATATTTATAACAACTACGGACCATGATTATATCAAACAATAATCAAGATTAAAAACAACCAATGACTATGATTATATAACCACCACGACTATGATTATAACAATCACATCTATAATTATAACAACCACGATCATGAACCACGACTAAGATTATAACAACCACGACTATGATTATAACAACCACGACCATGAACCACAACCATGATTATAACAACCACGACCATGAACCACGACCATGATTATAACAACCTTGACCATGATTGTAACAACCAAAACCATGATTACAACAACCACGACCATGATTGCAACAACCACGACCATATTTGTAACAACCACAACCATGATTGTAACAGCCACGACCCTGATTATAACAACCACGACCCTGATTGTAACAACCACAACCATGATTGTAACAACCATGACCATCATTGCAACAACCACGACCATGACTGTAACAACCACGACCATTATTATAACAACCACGTCCATGATTATAACAACCATGACCATGATTATAACAACCACGACCATGATTATAACAACCACGGCCATGAATATAACAACCACAACTATGATTATGGCAACCACGAACATGATTATAACAACCACGACCATGATTATAACAACCACGACCATGATTATAACAAACACGACCATGATTATAACAACCAGGACCATGATTATAACAACCAGGACCATGATTATAACAACCAGGACCATGATTATACCAACCACGACCACGATTATAACAACCACGACCTAGATTATATCAACCATGACCATGATTATAACAACCAGGACCATGTGTATAACAACCACGACCATATCACTCACGACCATGATTATAACAACCGCGAATATGATTATAACATCCATGACCATGAATATACCAACTACGACTATGATTATAACAACCACGACTATGATTATAACAACCAGGACTATGATTATAACAACCACGACCATGAATATACCAACCACGACTATGATTATAACAACCACGACTATGATTATAACAACAAGGACATTGATTATAACAACCACGACCATGATTATAACAACCAAGACTATGATTATAACAACCACGGCTATGATTATAACAATCACTACCATGATTATAACAATTACGACCATGATTATAACAACAAGGACGCTGATTATAACAACCACGACCATGATTATAATAACCACGACCATGATTATAACAACCACGACCATGATTATAACAACCACGACCATGAGTATAACTACCCAGACCATGATTATATCACCCACGACCATGATTATAGCAACCACGACTATGATTATAACAACCACGACCATAACAACCAGGACCATTATTATAACAACGACGTCCATGATTATAACAACCACGGCTATGATTATAACAACCACGTTCATGAAAATTCCAACCAGAAATATGATTATAACAACCACGATTATGATTATAACAACCACGACTATGAATATAATAACCACGACTATGATTATAACAATCACGACTATGATTATAACAACCACGACCATGATTATAACAACCACGACCATAATTATAACAACCACGACCATGATTACAAATAAATCACGACCATGATTATAACAACCACGACCATGATTATAACAAACACGACCATGATTAAAACAACCACGACTATGATTATAACCACCACGACTATGATTATAACAACCACGACCATGAACCACGACCATGATTATAACAACCACGACCATGATTATAACAACCATGACCATGTGTATAACAACCACGACCATATCACCCACTACCATGATTATATCAACCGCGAATATGACTATAACAACCACGACCATAACAACCAGGACCATGATTATAACAACCACGACCATGATTATAACAACCACGACCATGATTGTAACAACCAAAACCATGATTGCAACAACCACGACCATGATTGCAACAACCACGACCATGATTGTAACAACCAAAAAACCATGATTGTAACAGCCACTCTAATTCCCTGATTATAAAAACCACGACCCCTGACGAATAACCACAACCATGATTGTAACAACCACGACCATATTATAACAAATCCACGTCCATGATTATAACACCCACGAACATGAATATAACAAGCACGACCATGAATATAACAACCACGCCTATTATTATAGCAACCACGACCATGATTATAACACCCACGACCATGATTATAACAACCACAACTATAATTATAACACCCACGAACATGAATATAACAAGCACGCCCATGAATATAACAACCACGACTATGATCATAACAACCACGACTATGATTATAACAACCAAAACCATGATTATAACAACCACGAATATGATTATAACAACCATGACCATGATTGTAAATAAACTACAAACTATGATTGTAACAGCCACGAATTCCCTGATTATAACAAATCACTTAATTCCCTGATTGTAACAACCACAACCATGATACAGTAACAATCCATGATTATAATTGCAACAACCACGACCATGATTGTAACAACCACGACCATTATTATAACAACCACGTCCATGATTATAACAACCACGACCATGATTATAACAACCACGACCATGATTATAACAACCACGCCCATGAATATAACAACCACGACTATGATTATAACAACCACGACCATAACAACCAGGACCATGATTATAACAACGACGACCATAATTATATCAATCAAGGCTATGATTATAACAACCACGTTCATTAATATTCCAACCACGAATTTGATTATAACAACCACGATTATGATTATAACAACCACGACTATGAATATAATAACCACGACTATGATTATAACAATCACGACTATGATTATAACAACCACGACCATGATTATAAAAACCACGACCATGATTATAACAACCACGACCATGATTGTAACAACCACAACCATGATTGTAACAGCCACGACCCTAATTATAAATAAACTGGTTTAATCTTGATTAACAACCATAACCATGATTAAATCCATTAATTCATAATTGCAAATAACCACGACCATGATTAAATAACCACGACCATGATTATAACAACCACGTCCATGACCATGATTATAACAACCACGTCCATGATTATAACAACCATGACCATGTGTATAACAACCACGACCATATCACCAACGACCATGATTATAACAACCGTGAATATGATTATAACAACCAGGAATATGATTATACAACCACAATCAAGATTATTACAACCACGACCATGATTATAACAACCAGGACCATGATTATAACAAACACGACCATGATTATAACAACCAGGACCATGATTATAACAACCACAACCATGATTATAACAACCACGACCAAGATTATAACAACCACGACTGTGATCATAACCACGACCATGATTATTACAACCACGACCATGATTATAACAACCATGACCATGTGTATAACAACCATGACCATATCACCCACGACCATGATTATAACAACCACGACTATGATTATAACAACCACGACCATAACAACCAGGACCATGATTATAACAACCACGACCATGAGTATATCAACCACGACCATAATTATATCACCAACGACCATGATTATAAACAACCACGACTATGATTATATCACCCACGACCATGATTATAAAAACCACGACTATGATTATAACAACCACGACCATGAATATACCAATCACGACTATGACCAGGACTATGATTATAACAAA
>NW_024748750.1:0-18225 GCF_018991925.1 Homarus americanus
CCCCATTGGGGGTTCACGGCTCATAAGCTCGTTGAACAGGCTTTGTGTGGTCTCTGAGTCTAGGACTGCTTTTTTATCTGAAACAGTATTCCTCAAAGTTACGATCATGGGCTCGTGGGCCAGGTTTGAATCTGGCGGGGTGAGGTGTTGATTTTATGTAGAAGTCCGCGTGCTTTATTAGGCTAATGAAATATATGGATCTCGTGTTTGGCTGATTTGGTAAAACGTTACTCTGACCACCTACGTGTCAGGTAATCCCGTCATAGGTTCACGGCGCCATAACTCGTTGAATTATGCTTTGTGTGAAATATAACAAAGTCTAGGACTGCTTTTGTATCCTATTGGTGGCGTTCCCCGAGTCACAGTCATGGGCTCGTGGGCGTGGGTTCAAATCCTGGCGGGGTGAGGAGTTGATTGTATGTAGAAGTCGGCGTGATTTATTGGGTCTAATTGAAATATATATGGATCCTCGTGTTTCGAAGCCGGTTTGGTAAAACGCTTCTCTGACCACCTACGTGATCAAGGGTAGTCCCCATTAGAGTTCACGGCACCATAAGCTCGTTGAAGATTTTGTGAAATTTAACAGGAGTCTGGATCTGCTTTTAGTATCCTGGTGGTCCATTTGTTGTCCTGTCTGGTAATGGGCTCGTGGGCCGTGGGTTCCAATCCTGGTTAGGGTGAGGTGTTGATTTGTATGTAGAAGTCCGCGTGCTTTATTGGACTAATAGAATATATATGGATCCTTGTGTTTCAGCGGTTTTGTAAAGGTAATTTGACCACCTCGTGATACGGGTAGTGTCCCCATTAGAGGTTCAGGCGCCATAGGCGTTGAACAGGCTTGTGTGAAATATAACAGAGTCTAGGACTGCTTTTAGTATCTGGTGGTCAAGAGATAGCGTTCCCGTTCACAGTCATGGGCTCGTGGGCCGTGGGTTCGAATCCTGGCGGGGTGAGGTGTTGATTGTGTCGAAATCTGCACGTGCTTTATTGGGCTAATGAAATTTATATGGATCCTCTTGTTTCGATGCGGTTGTGGTAAAACGTTACTCTGACCACCTTCGAGATGTGGGTAGTCCCATTAGAGGTTAACGGCGACATAAGCTCGTTGAACAGGCTTTGAGTGAAATATAACGAGTCTAGAACTGCTTTAGTATCCTGGTGGTCCAGGAGTAGCATTCCCCGTCCTGATCATGGGCTCGTGAGGCGTGGGTTCAATCCTGGTGGGGTGAGATGTTAATTGATGTAGAAGTCGCATGCTTTATTGGACTAATAAAATATATATAGTTCTCTTTGTTTTAAATAGCCTTGGTTTTGGAATACTCTGACCACCTACGTGATACAGGTAGTCCTCATTAGAGGTTCACGGCTCCATAAGCTCGTTGAACAGGCTTTGTGTAAATCTAAATGAGTCTAGGACTGCTTTTAGTATCCTGGTGGTCAGGATAGCGTTCCCCGTTTACAGTCATGGGCTCAGGGCCGTGTGTTGAATCTGTTGAGGTGAGAGTGTTGATTGTTTAAGTCTATTAACTTTATTGAGCTAATGAAATTTATATGAATCCTCGTGTTTCGTGCCGGATTTGGTAAACGTTACTCTGACCACCTGCGAGATATGGGTGTAGTCCATTAGGGAGTTCACGGCGATATCACGTTGGTTGGGCTATGAGTGAAATATAACAGAATAAGAACCTTTTTATATCTGCAGATCATGGTAGCGTTCAGTCTGATCATGGGCTCATGGGTCGTGGTTCGAAATCCTGGCGGGGGTTGAGATGTTGATTGTATGTAGAAGTCTACCGCTTTATTGGACTAATGAAATATATATGGATCCTCGTTTTTTCTGAAGCCGGATTTGGTATAACGTTACTCTGCCACCTCACGTTGATGCAGGTAGTCCCATTACAGGTTCACGGCGCCATAAGCTCGTTGAACAGGCTTTGTGTAAATATAACAAGTCTAGGACTGCTTTTAGTATCATGGTGGTCCAGACATCATTCCCGGTCTAATCTCTTGGACCGTGGTGGTGGTTCGAATCCTGGCGAGGTGAATCTATTTATGTAGGTCCGTGCTTTATTGGGCTAATGAAAATATATATATGGATCGTCGTGGCTGATGATTTAAAATGTTATACTGACCTCGTGATACGGATAGTCCTTCAGGAGTTCACTGGGCGATAAATCTCGTTGAAGAGGCTTGTGTGAAAATATCCAGCAGTCTAGGACTGCTTTAATCCTGGTGGTCCAGAGGTAAGCGTTCCCCAGTTAAGTCATGGGCTCGTGGGCCGTGGGTTCCAATCTGGGTAGATGGTGTTGATTGTATGTAGAAGTCTTCTGCTTTATTGGGCTAATGAAAATATTGTGGATCTTTGTGTTTTAAGCTGGTTGGTAAAACATTACTCTGACCACCTCGTGATGCGGGTAGTCCCCATTAGAGGTTCACGGCCCATAAGAGCGTTGAACAGGCTTTGTGTGAAATATAACAGAGTCTAGGACTGCTTTTAGTATCCTGGTGGTCCAGAGGTAGCGTTCGGTCACGGTCACTTGGGCTCGTGGGTGTGGGTTCGAATCTGGCGGGGTGAGGTGTTGATTGTATGTAGAAGTCTGGAATGCTTTATTGGGCTAATAAATATATGTATAGATCGTGTTTGAAGCTGGATTTGGTAAAAGTTACTCTGACCACCTCGTAATTACGGGTGGTCCCCGTGTGATTCACGGTTCCATAAAGCTCGTTGAACAGGCTTTGTGTGAAATATAACAGGAGTCTTGGAGTGCTTTTAGTATCCTGGTGGTCAAGAGGTAGCGTTCGGTCATAGTCATGGGCTCGTGGGCCGTTGGTTCGAATCTTTCGGGGGTGAGATGTTCAAAGTGTCTTAGAGTTCAGCGTGCTTTATTGGGCTAATGAAATATATATGGATCATCGTGTTTGAAGCGGTTGGTGCTGTTACTCTGACTACCTCGTGGTAGTTGAGTCCCATTAGAGTTCGTTTCACCGCTAAGGAAGGCGTTGAACAGGCTTGTGTTAAATATAACCAGAGTCTAGGACTTCTTTTCTTTAGCATCCCGGCGGTCCACAGGCAGCGTTCTCAGTCATCAAGGGCTCCCTGGGCCAAGGGCCTGAATTCCAAGCGGGGTGAGGTGCTGATTGTATGTAGGAAGTCCGCGGCTTTGGCTGGGCCACGAAATATATATGGTCCTCGCAGCTGAAGCCGTGATTTGCAAACAAACGTTACCTGACCTCCCTGCGTGATTGTAGTCTTCATTAGAGGTTCACGGCGCCGCGCTTTCCGGCTGGTGTTGCCAGGGGTGAAATATAACAGAGTTTAGGACTACTTTTAGTATCCTGGTGGTCCAGAGGTAGTTCCCAGTCGCCAGCTGCGGGGCCGGGCCGCGGCTCAACCTGGTGGGGGAGGAGCGACTAGGCGGACGTCCGGCGTGCTTTTGGCTGGGCTAATGAAATATATATGATCCTGTTTCGAAGTCGATTTGGTAAAAACGTTACCCTGACAATCATGATGGTAATGTCCCCATTAGAGGCCCATGACGCTGCAGAGCATTGAACAGGCTTTGTGTGGAACATAACAGAGTTCAGGACTGCTTTGCATCCTGGTGGTCCAGAGGTAGCGCCCAGGCTGCGCAGTCGCGGCCTGTGGGCCGGATTCGAATCCTGGCGGGGTCAGTGTTGATTGTATGGTAAGTTTGCTTTTATTAGGCTAATGAAATAGTATATGAATCCTCGTTTTCAAAGCCTGATTGAAACGTTACCTGACCAACGGCGGATACGGGTAGTCCCCATTAGAGGTTCACGGCGCCATAAGCTCGCTGAACACGCCAGTGAAATATAATGAGTTCAGGACTACTTAGCATCCTGCAGTCCAGAGGTAGCATTCCCTCACACAGTCATGGGCTCGCGGGCCATGGGTTCGAATACTGGCTTGGTGAGGTGTTGATTGTATGTAGAAGTCTGCATGCTTTATTGGGCCAATGAAATATATGGATCCTCGTGTTTCAAGCCGGATTTGTAAAACGTTACCACCCACGGATAAGGCTAGTCCCCATTAGAGGTTCGCTGCACCATAAGCTCGGAACAGACTTGTGTGAAATTTAACAGAGTCTAGGACTGCTTTTAGTATCCTTCTGGTCCAGAGGTAGCATTCTGTCAGCCGATGGCTGCTAACGGGCCTGAATCCAGGCGGGGTGAGGAGTTGATTGTATGTAGAAGTCCGCGTGCATTATTAGGCTAATGAAATATATATGGATCCTCGTGTTTCAAAGCCTGATTTTGTAAAACTTTACCCTGACCACCTACGTGATACGGGTAGTCCCCATTAAAGGTTCACGGCGCCATAAGGTCGTTGAACAGGCCTTGTGTGAAGTATCACAGAGTCTAGGACTGCTTTTAGTATCCTGGTGGTCCAGAGGTAGCGTTCCCCAGTCACAGTCATGGGCTCGTGGGCTGTGGGTTCAAATCCTAGAGGGGTGGGGTGCTTATTGTATGTAGAAGTCCGCGTGCATTATTGGGCTAATGAAATATATATGGATCCTCGTGTTTCGAAGCCAGATTTGTAAAACGTTACTCTGTCCACCTACGTGATACGGGTAGTCCCCATTAGAGGTTCACGGCGCCATAAGAGCGTTGAACAGACTTTGTGTGAAATTTAACAGAGTCTAGGACTGGTTTTAGTATCCTGCTGGTCCAGAGGTAGCGTTCCCCAGTCACAGTCATGTGCTCGTGGGCCGTGGGTTCGAATCCTGGCGGGGTGAGATGTTGATTGTATGTAGAAGTCCGAGTGCTTTATTGGACTAATGAAATATATATGGATCCTCGTGTTTCGAAGCCGGATTTGGTAAAACGTTACTCTGACCACCTACGTGATACGGGTAGTCCCCATTAGAGGTTCACGGCGCCATAAGATCGTTTAACAGGCTTTGTGTGAAATATAACAGAGTCTAGGACTGCTTTTAGTATCCTGGTGGTCCAGAGGTAGTGTTCTCCGTTCACAGTCATGGGCTCATAGGCCATGGGTTCGAATCCTGGCGGGGTGAGGTGTTGATTGTAGGTAGAATTCCGCGTGCTTTATTGGGCAAATGAAATATATATGGATCCTCGTGTTTCAATGCCGGATTTGGTAAAACGTTACTCTGACCACCTACGTGATACGGGTAGTCCCATGAGAGGTTCACGGCACCATAAGCTCGTTGAACAGGCTTTGTGTGAATTATAACAGAGTCTAGGACAGCTTTTAGTATCCTGGTGGTCCAGAGATAGCATTCCCCGGTCACAGTCATGGGCTCGTGGGCCGTGGGTTCGAATCCTTGCGAGGTGAGGTGTTGATTGTATGTAGAAGTCCGCGTGTTTTATTGGGCTAATGAAATATATATGGATCCTCGTGTTTCATAGCCGGATTTGGTAAAACGTTACTCTGACCACCTACGAGATACGGTTAGTTCCCATTAGAGGTTCAAAGCGCTATAAGCTCGTTGAACAGGCTTTGAGTGAAATATAACAGAGTCTAGGACTGCTTTTAATATCCTGGTGGTCGAGAGGTAGCGTTTCCCGGTTACAGTCATGGGCTCGTTGGCCATGTGGGTCTGAATCCTGGAAGCGGGTGAGTGGAGTTGATTGTATGTAGAAGTCCCGTGATGCTTTATTAGGCTAATGAAATATATATGATCTCTCGTGTTTCAAAGCCCGATTTTGTAAAATCCTTACCTGACCACCTACGTGATACGGGTAGTCCCCATTGAAGGTTCACGGCGCCATAAGGCTGTTGATCGGGGCTTTAAGTGTGAGGTATCGCTACAGAGTCTAGGACTGCTTTTAGTATCCTGGTGGTCCAGAGGTAGCTGCCTCTAGTCATAGCCGCGGCCTGCAATAGGGTTCAAATCCTGGCGGGGTGAGGTGTTGATTGTATGTAGAAGTCCTATGTGCTTTTATTGGGCTAATGAAATATATGGATCCACGGTTTCGGAAGTTTCGATTTGTAAACGTTACCTGACCACCCACGTGATACGGGTAGTCCCCATTAAAGGTTCACGGCTCCATAAGCTCGTTGGACAGGCTTTGAGTGAAATATAACAGAGTCAAGGACTGCTTTTAGTATCCTGGTGGTCCAGAGGTAGCGTTTCCCGGTCACAGTCATGGGCTCGTGGGCCGTGGGTTCGAATCCTGGCGGGGTGAAATGTTGATTGTATGTAGAAGTCCGAGTACTTTATTGGGCTAATGAAATATATATGGATCCTCGTGTTTCGAAGCCGGATTTGGTAAAACGTTACTCTGACCACCTACGTGATACGGGTAGTCCCCATTAGAGGTTCACGGCGCCATAAGAGCGCTGAACAGGCTTTGTGTGAAATATAACAGAGTCAAGGACTGCTTTTAGTATCCTGGTGGTCCAGAGGTAGCGTTCCCCTGTCACTGTTATGGGCTCGTGGGCCGTGGGTTCGAATCCTTGCGAGGTGAGGTGTTGATTGTATGTAGAAGTCCGCGTGCTTTATTGGGCTAATGAAATATATATGGATCCTCGTGTTTCATAGCCGGATTTGGTAAAACGTTACTCTGACCACCTACGAGATACGGTTAGTTCCCATTAGAGGTTCAAAGCACCATAAGCTCGTTGAACAGGCTTTGAGTGAAATATAACAGAGTCTAGGACTGCTTTTAGTATCATGGTGGTCCAGAGGTAGCGTTCCCCGGTCACAGTCATGGGCTCGTGGGCCATGGGTTCGAATCCTTTCGGGGTGAGGTGTTCATTGTATGTAGAAGTCCGCGTGCTTTATTGGGCTAATGAAATATATATGGATCCTCGTGTTTCATAGCCGGATTTGGTAACACTTTACTCTGACCACCTACGAGATACGGGTAGTCCCCATTAGAGGTTCACGGCGCCATAAGCTCGTTGAACAGGCTTTGAGTGAAATATAACAGATTCTAGGACTGCTTTTAGTATCCTGGGGGTCCAGAGATGCTCGTCACAGTCAGGCTCATGGACCGTGGGTTCGAATCCGCAGGGTGAGGTGTTGACGCGTACTGCAGAAGTCCGCGGTTGGGGGGTTAATGAAATATATGGATCCTCGTGTTTCGATGCCGGATTTGGTATAACGCTACTCTGACCACCTACGTGATACGGGTAGTCCCCATTAGAGGTTCACGGCGCCATAAGCTCGCTGAACAGGCTTTGTTTGAAATATAACAGACTCTAGGACTGCTTTTAGTATCCTGGTGGTTCAGAGGTAGCATTCCGCGGTCACAGTCATGGGCTCGTCGGCAGTGGGTTCGAATCCTGGCGGGGTGAGGTGTTCATTGTATGTACAAGTCCGCGTCCTTTATTGGGCTAATGAAATATATATGGATCCTCGCAGCCGGGCCGGATTTAAAAACGTTACCTGAATTGTTCAGCAGATACGGTAAATCCCTATTAGAGAGGTTCAGCAGGCACCACAGCTCAAGTGGAAATAGACTGTAGTGGAAATCAATAGAGAGCAGGACTGCTTTTAGTATCCTTCTGGTCTAGAGGTATCGATCCCTGCAGGTCACAGTAAGGTCCGGCCAGTTCCAATCCTGGCGGGGTGAGGTGTTGATTGTATGTAGAAGTTCGCTTGCTTTATTGGGCTAATGAAATATATATGGATCCTCGTGTTTCGAATCCGAATTTGGTAAAATGTTACTCTGACCACCTATGATATACGGGTAGTCCCCATTAGAGGTTCACGGCGCCATAAGCTCGTTGAACATGCTTTGAGTGAAATATAACAGAGTCTAGGACTGCTTTTAGTATCCTGGTGGTCCAGAGGTAGCGTTCCTCGGTCACAGTCATGGGCTCGTGGGCCGTGGGTCTTTAACAGCCGGCTTGGTAGAGGTGTTGATTGTATGTAGAAGTTCATGTGTTTTATTGGGCTAATGAAATATATATGGATCCTCAGCCGAAGCCGGATTTGGTAAAAACGTTACACCGACCACCTACGGATACGGGAACCCCATTACGTTCACGGCGCCATAAACTCGTTGAACAGGTTTTGAGTGAAATATAACAGAGTGTAGGACTGCTTTTAGTATCCTGGTGGTCCAGAGGTAGTGTTCCCCGGTCACAGTCATGGGCTCGCGGGCCGTGGGTTCGAATACTGGCTTGGTGCGGTGTTGATTGTATGTAGAAGTCTGCGTGTTTTATTGGGCTAATGAAATATATATGGATCCTCGTGTTTCGAAGCCGGATTTGGTAAAACGTTACTCTGACCACCTACGTGATAAGGGTAGTCCCCATTAGTGGTTCACGGCGCCATAAACTCATTGAACAGGCTTTGAGTGAAATATAACAGAGTGTAGGACTGCTTTTAGTATCCTGGTGGTCCAGAGGTAGCGTTCCCCGTTCACAGTCATGGGCTCGTGGGCCGTGGGTTCGAATCCTGGCGGGGTGAGGTGTTGATTGTATGCAGAAGTCTGCGTGCTTTATTTGGCTAATGAAATATATATGGATCCTCATGTTTCGAAGCCGGATTTGGTAAAACGTTACTCTGACCACCTTCGTGATACGGGTGGTCCCCATTAGCGGTTCACGGCACCATAAGTTCGTTGAACAGGCTTTGTGTGAAATATACCAGAGTCTAGGACTGCTTTTAGTATCCTGGTGGTCCAGAGGTAGCGTTCCCCGTGTCACAGTCATGGGCTCGTGGGCCGTGGCTTCCAATCCTGGCGGGATGAGGTGTTGATTGTATGTAGAAGTCCGCGTGCTTTATTGGGCTAATGAAATATGTATGGATCCTCGTGTTTCGAAGCCGGATTTGGTAAAACGTTACTCTGACCACCTACGTGATACGGGTAGTCCCCATTAGAGGTTCACGGCGCCATAAGCTCGTTGAACAGGCTTTGAGTGAAATATAACAGATTCTAGGACTGCTTTTAGTATCCTGGGGGTCCAGAGGTAGCGTTCCCCGGTCACAGTCATGGGCTCATGGACCGTGGGTTCGAATCCTGGCAGGGTGAGGTGTTGATTGTATGTACTGTAGAAGTCTGCGTGCTTTATTGGGCTAATGTAATATATATGGATCCTCGTGTTTCGAAGCCGGATTTGGTAATACGCTACTGTGACCACCTACGTGATATGGGTAGTCCCCATTAGAGGTTCACGGCACCATAAGCTCGATGAACAGGCTTTGTGTGAATTATAACAGAGACTAGGACTGCTTTTAGTATCCTGGTGGTCCAGAGGTAGCGTTCCCCGGTCACAGTCATGGGCTCGCGGGCCGTGGGTTCGAATACTGGCTTGGTGAGGTGTTGATTGTATGTAGAAGTCTGCGTGTTTTATTGGGCTAATGAAATATATATGGTTCCTCGTGTTTTGAAGCCGGATTTGGTAAAACGTTACTCTGACCACCTACGTGATACGGGTAGTCCCCATTAAAGGTTCACGGCGCCATAAGAGCGTTGAACAGGCTTTTTGTGAAATATAACAGAGTCTAGGACTGCTTTTAGTATCCTGGTGGTCCAGAGATAGCATTCCCCGGTCACAGTCATGGGCTCGTGGGTCGTGGGTTCGAATCCTGGAGGGGTGAGGTGTTGATTGTATGTAGAAGTCCGCATGCTTTTTATTGGGCTAATGAAATATATATGGATCCTCGTGTTTCGAAGCCGGATTTGGTAAAACGTTACTCTGACCACCTAAGAGATACGGGTAGTCCCCATTAGAGGTTCGCGGCACCATGAGCTCGTTGAACAGACTTTGTGTGAAATTTAATAGAGTATAGGACTGCTTTTAGTATCCTTCTGGTCCAGAGGTATCGATCCCCGTGTCACAGTAATGGGCTCGTGGGCTTTGGGTTCTAATCCTGGTGGGGTGAGGTGTCGATTGTATGTAGAAGTCCGCGTGCTTTATTGGGCTAATGAAACATATATGGTTCCTCGTGTTTCGAAGCCGGATTTGGTAAAACGTTACTCTGACCACCTATGTGATACGGGTCGTCCCCATTAGAGGTTCACGGCGCCATAAGAGCGTTGAACAGGCTTTGTGTGAAATATAACAGAGTCTTGGACTGCTTTTAGTATCCTGGTGATCCAGAGGTAGCGTTCCCCGGTCACAGTCATGGGCTCGCGGGCCTTGGGTTCGAATACTGGCTTGGTGAGGTGTTGATTGTATGTAGAAGTCTGCGTGTTTTATTGGGCTAATGAAATATATATGGATCCTCGTGTTTCGAAGCCGGATTTGGTAAAACGTTACACTGACCACCTACGTGATACGGGTAGTCCCCATTAGCGGTTCACGGCGCCATAAACTCGTTGAACAGGTTTTGAGTGAAATATAACAGAGTGTAGGACTGCTTTTAGTATCCTGGTGGTCCAGAGGTGAAGTCTCTGGTCACGTCGGTGTCGTGGGTCAGTGTCCGGCAATACCGCTTGGAAGTAAAGGATTGTATGTAGAAGTCTATGGTTTTATTGGGCTAATGAAATATATGGATCCTCGTACTGGCCGGATTGGTGTAAAAATTACTCTTATTCACTTGTTTATAAGGGTAGTCCCCTATTAGCTGTTCACACGGCCACTATATAAACTCATTGAACAGGCTTTGAGTGAAATATAACAGAGTGTAGGACTGTTTTTAGTATCCTGGTGGTCCAGAGGTAGCGTTCCCCGTTCACAGTCATGTGGCCCGGCCGGGTTCGAACTTCTGGCGGGTGAGGTGTTGATTGTATGTAGAAGTCTGCGCGGTTTTATTTGGCTAATGAACATATATGATCCTCATGTTTCGAAGCCGGATTTGCAAACGTTACCTGACCACCTTCGTGACACGGGTGGTCCCTATTAGCTGTCTACGGCACCAGCAAGTCTGCTTTTCGAACAGGCTTTGTGTGAAATATACCAGAAAGTCTAGGACTGCTTAGTACTCTGGTGGTCCAGAGGTATGCTCCCCGTGTCACAAAGTCATGGGCCTGGGGTCGGGCTCAACCTTTTGCGGGTGAGGTGTTGATTAGCGGTAGAAGTCCGCGTGCTTTTATTAGCTAATGAAATATGGCGATCCGTGGTTTCGAAGCCGATTTGCAAACGTTACTCTGAATCTGCCCACGGATAATGGTGAAGTCCCCATTAGAGGTCTGCGCGAAGCTCTGCTGGAAATGGTGCTTTTGAGGAAATATAACAGACCAGGACTGCTTTTAGTATCCTGGGGGTCCAGAGGTGTTCCCCTGGTCAGTCATGGGCCTGCGACCGTGGGTTCGGAATCCCGGCAGGGGCAGGTGTTGATTATGTACTATAGAAGTCTGCGCGTGTTTTATTGGGCTAGCCGTAATATATATGATCCTCGTGTTTCAGTCGATTTGCACACGCCACGACCACTCATGCGATATGGGTAGTCCACAGAGGGTTCACGGGCACCATAAGCCTGATGAACAGGCTTGTGTGAATTATAACAGAGACTTAGGGACTGGGCTTTTGCATCATGGTGGTCCAGAGGTAGCGTTCCCTGGTCACAGTCATGGGGTTCAGGCCTTGGGTTCGAATTCGGCGGGTGTGAGGTGTTATCATGTAGAAGTCTGCCTGCTTTATTAGGGCTAATGAAATATATATGGATCTCGTAGCCGCTGAAGCCGGATTTGGTAAAATGCCACCGACCACCCACGGATACGGGTAAGTTCCCCACAGGTTCACAGCGCCATAAGCTCGTTGAACAGGTTTTGAGGAATATAACAGAGGTAGGACTGCTTTTAGTATCCTGGTGGTCCAGAGAAGCCCCCGGTCACAGTCATGGTCTCTGTACGTGGGTTCAATCCTTTCGGGTGAGGTGTGTGTTGATTGTGCGTAGAAGTCCGCATACTTTATTAAGCATGAAATATATATGGATCCCTCCTGCCGAAGCTGATTGAAATATTACCCCTGACCACCTACATGATACGGGTAGTCCCCTATTAGGAGGTTCGGGCGGCACCATAAGCCTCGCTGAACAGACTTTGTGTGAAATTTAACAGGAGTTTCAGGACTGCTTTTAGTATCCGGTGGTCCAGAGGTAGTAGCGCCTCGGGTCACAGCCAAGGGTCTCGCGGGCCGTGGGTCTGAACTTTCGGGTGAGTGTGCTGATTGTATGTAGAAGTCCTAAGATACTTTATTGGCCAATGAAATATATATGATCCTCCCAGCTGAAGCCAGATTTGTAAAACATTACCGACCACTCAAGGGCGATGTCAGTCCTATTAGAGGTTCGCGCACCATAAGCTCGTTGGAACAGACTTTGTGAAATTTAACAGCCCTAGGGACTGCTTTTTAGTATCCTGGTGGTCCAGAGGTAGCGTTTTCCGTCTGCCAGTCAAGTGGGCTCATAGTGTAGAAGTTTGCTTGCTTTATTGGGCTAATGAAACATATAAGGATCCTCGTGTTTCGAATCCGGATTTGGTAAAACGTTTCTCTGACCACCTACGTGATACGGGTAGTCCCCATTAGAGGTTCACGGCGCCATAAGATCGTTGAACAGGCTTTGTGTGAAATATAACAGAGTCTAGGACTGCTTTTAGTATCCTCGTGGTCCAGAGGTAGCGTTCCCCGTTCACAGTCATGGGCTCGTGGGCCGTGGGTTCGAATCCTGGCGGGGTGAGGTGTTGATTGTATGTAGAAGTCCGCGTGCTTTATTGGGCTAATGAAATTTATATGGATCCTCGTGTTTCGATGCCGGATTTGGTAAAACGTTACTCTGACCACCTACGTTATACGGGTAGTCCCCATTTGAGGTTCACGGTGCCTTAAGCTCGTTGAACAGGCTTTGTGTGAAATATAACAGAGACTAGGACTGCTTTTAGTATCCTGGTGGTCCAGAGGTAGCATTCCCCGGTCACAGTCATGGGCTCATGGACCGTGGGTTCTAATCCTGGCAGGGTGAGGTGTTGATTGTATGTAGAAGTAGGCGTGCTTTATTGGGCTAATGAAATATATATGGATCCTCGTGTTTCGAAGCCGGGTTTGGAAATACACTACTCTGACCACCTACGTGATACGGGTAGTCCCCATTAGAGGTTCGCCGCACCATAAGTTCGTTGAACAGACTTTGTGTGAAATTTATCAGAGTCTAGGACTGCTTTTAGTATCCTGGTTGTCCAGAGGTAGCGTTCCCCGTGTCACAGTCATGGGCTCGTGGGCCGTGGGTTCCAATCCTGGCGGGGTGAGGTGTTGATTGTACGTAGAAGTCCGCGTGCTTTATTGGGCTAATGAAATATATATCGATCCTCGTGTTTCAAAGCCGGATTTTGTAAAACGTTACTCTGACCACCTACGTGATACGGGTAGTCCCCATTAGAGGTTCACGGCGCCATAAGTTCGTTGAACAGGTTTTGTGTGAAATAAAACAGAGTTTAGGACTGCTTTAAGTATCCTGGTGGTCAAGAGGTAGCGTTCCCCGGTCACAGTCATGGGCTCGTGGGCCGTGGGTTCGAATCCTGGAGGGGTGAAGTGTTGATTGTATGTAGAATTCCGCGTGATTTATTGGGCTAATGAAATATATATGGATCCTCGTGTTTCGAAGCCGGATTTGGTAAAACGTTACTGTGACCACCTATGTGATACGAGTAGTCCCCATTAGAGGTTCACGGCGCCATAAACTCGTTGAACATGCTTTGTGTGAAATATAATAGAGTCTAGGACTGCTTTTATTATCCTGGTGGTCCAGAGGTAGCGTTCCCCAGTCACAGTCATGGGCTCGTGGGCCGTGGGTTCGAATCCTGGCGGGGTGAGGTGTTGATTGTATGTAGAAGTCCGCGTGCTTTATTGGGCTAATGAAATATATATGGATCCTCGTGTTTCGAAGCCAGATTTTGTAAAACATTACTCTGACCACCTACGTGATACAGGTAGTCCCCATTAGAGGTTCACGGCTCCATAAGCTCGTTGAACAGGCTTTGTGTGAAATATAACAGAGTATAGGACTGCTTTTAGTATCCTGGTGGTCCAGAGGTAGCATTCCCCGGTCACAGTTGTGGGCTCGTGGGCCGTGGTTCGAATCCTAGCGGGGTGAGGTGTTGATTGTATGTTGAAGTCCGCGTGCTTTATTGGACTAATGAAATATATATGGATCCTCGTGTTTCGAAGCCGGATTTGGTAAAACGTTACTCTGACCACCTACGTGATACGGGTAGTCCCCATTAGAGGTTCGCGGCACCATAAGCTCGTTGAACAGACTTTGTGTGAAATTTATCAGAGTCTAGGACTGCTTTTAGTATCCTGGTTGTTCAGAGGTAGCGTTCCCCGTTAACAGTCATGGGCTCATGGGCCGTGGGTTCGAATCCTGGCGGGGTGAGGTGTTGATTTTATGTAGAAGTTTGCTTGCTTTATTGGACTAATGAAACATATATGGATCCTCGTGTTTCGAATCCGGATTTGGTAAAACGTTACTCTGACCACCTACGTGATACGGGTAGTCCCCATTAGAGGTTCACGGCGCCATAAGATCGTTGAACAGGCTTTGTGTGAAATATAACAGAGTCTAGGACTGCTTTTAGTATCCTCGTGGTCCAGAGGTAGCGTTCCCCGTTCACAGTCATGGGCTCGTGGGCCGTGGGTTCGAATCCTGGCGGGGTGAGGTGTTGATTGTATGTAGAAGTCCGCGTGCTTTATGGGGCTAATGAAATTTATATGGATCCTCGTGTTTCGATGCCGGATTTGGTAAAACGTTACTCTGACCACCTACGTTATACGGGTAGTCCCCATTAGAGGTTCACGGTGCCTTAAGCTCGTTGAACAGGCTTTGTGTGAAATATAACAGAGTCTACTACTGCTCCTTTATTATCCTGGTGGTCCAGAGGTAGCGTTCCCCTGTCACAGTCATGGGCTCGTGGGCCGTGGGTTCGAATCCTGGCGGGGTGAGGTGTTGATTTTATGTAGAAGTCCGCGTGCTTTATTGGGCTAATGAAATATATATGGATCCTCGTGTTTCAAAGCAGTATTTGGTAAACCGTTACTCTGACCACCTACGAGAAACGGGTAGTGTCCATTAAAGGTTCACGGCGCCATAAGCTCGTTGAACAGGCTTTGAATGAAATATATCAGAGTCTAGGACTGCTTTTAGTATCCTGGTGGTCCAGAGGTAGCATTCCCCGGTCACAGTCATGGGCTCATGGACCGTGGGTTCGAATCCTGGCAGGGTGAGGGTGTTGATTGTATGTAGAAGTAGGCGTGCTTTATTGGGCTAATGAAATATATATGGATCCTCGTGTTTCGAAGCCGGGTTTGGAAATACACTACTCTGACCACCTACGTGATACGGGTAGTCCCCATTAGAGGTTCGCGGCACCATAAGCTCGTTGAACAGACTTTGTGTGAAATTTATCAGAGTCTAGGACTGCTTTTAGTATCCTGGTTGTCCAGAGGTAGCGTTCCCCGTGTCACAGTCATGGGATCGTGGGCCGTGGGTTCCAATCCTGGCGGGGTGAGGTGTTGATTGTATGTAGAAGTCCGCGTGCTTTATTGGGCTAATGAAATATATATGGATCCTCGTGTTTCAAAGCAGTATTTTGTAAAACGTTACTCTGACCACCTACGAGAAACGGGTAGTGTCCATTAGAGGTTCACGGCGCCATAAGCTCGTTGAACAGGCTTTGAGTGAAATATAACAGAGTCTAGGATTGCTTTTAGTATCCTGCTGGTCCAGAGGTAGCATTCCCCGGTCACAGTCATGGGCTCATGGACCGTGGGTTCGAATCCTGGCAGGGTGAGGTGTTGATTGTATGTAGAAGTAGGCGTGCTTTATTGGGCTAATGAAATATATATGGATCCTCGTGTTTCGAATCCGGATTTGGTAAAACGTTACTGTGACCACCTATGTGATACGGGTAGTCCCCATTAGAGGTTCACGGCGCCATAAACTCGTTGAACATGCTTTGTGTGAAATATAATAGAGTCTAGGACTGCTTTTAGTATCCTGGTGGTCCAGAGGTAGCGTTCCCCGTGTCACAGTCATGGGCTCGTGGGCCGTAGGTTCCAATCCTGGCGGGGTGAAGTGTTGATTGTATGTAGAAGTCCGCGTGCTTTATTGGGCTAATGAAATATATATGGATCCTCGTGTTTCAAAGCCGGATTTAGTAAAACGTTACTTTGACCACCTACGTGATACAGGTAGTCCCCATTAGAGGTTCACGGCTCCATAAGCGCGTTGAACAGGCTTTGTGTGAAATATAACAGAGTCTAGGACTGCTTTTAGTATCCTGGTGGTCCAGAGGTAGCATTCCCCGGTCACAGTTGTGGACTCATGGGCCGTGGGTTTGAATCCTGGCGGGGTGAGGTGTTGATTGTATGTAGAAGTCCGCGTGCTTTATTGGACTAATAAAATATATATGGATCCTCGTATTTCGAAGCCGGATTTGGTAAAACGTTACTCTGACCACCTACGAGATACGGGTAGTCCCCAATAGAGGTTCCCGGCGCCATAAGCTCGTTGAAGAGGCTTTGAGTGAAATATAACAGAGTCTAGGACTGCTTTTAGTATCCTGGTGGTCCAGAGGTAGCATTCCCCGGTCACAGTCATGGGCTCATGGACCGTGGGTTCGAATCCTGGCAGGGTGAGGTGTTGATTGTATGTAGAAGTAGGCGTGCTTTATTGGGCTAATGAAATATATATGGATCCTCGTGTTTCGAAACCGGGTTTGGAAATACACTACTCTGACCACCTACGTGATACGGGTAGTCCCCATTAGAGGTTCGCCGCACCATAAGCTCGTTGAACAGACTTTGTGTGAAATTTATCAGAGTCTAGGACTGCTTTTAGTATCCTGGTTGTCCAGAGGTAGCGTTCCCCGTGTCACAGTCATGGGCTCATGGGCCGTGGGTTCGAATCCTGGCGGAGTGAGGTGTTGATTGTATGTAGAAGTCCGCATGCTTTATTGGGCTAATGAAATTTATATGGATCCTCGTGTTTCGAAGCCAGATTTTGTAAAACGTTACTCTGACCACCTACGTGATACAGGTAGTCCCCATTAGAGGTTCACGGCTCCATAAGCTCGTTGAACAGGCTTTGTGTGAAATATAACAGAGTATAGGACTGCTTTTAGTATCCTGGTGGTTCAGAGGTAGCATTCCCCGGTCACAGTTGTGGGCTCGTGGGCCGTGGGTTCGAATCCTAGCGGGGTGAGGTGTTGATTGTATGTTGAAGTCCGCGTGCTTTATTGGACTAATGAAATATATGATCCTGCGCTTGGAAGCCGATGGTAAACGCATTTCCGACCGTCCTGATGCGCCATGCTCGTTGAACATGCTTTGTGAAATATAACAGGTTCAGGACTGCGTATCCTGGTGGTCCAGAGGCGTTCCCCGTCACAGTAATGCGCCCGTTGGCCGTGGGTTCGAATCATGGCGGGTGAGATGTTGATTGTATGTAGAAGTCCGCTGCTTTATATTGGCTAATGAAATATATATGATCTCGTGGTTTGATGCCGGATTTGCAAAACGTTACCTGACCACTCACGTGATACGGGTAGTCCCTAATAGAGGTTCACGGAGCCTTAAGCTCGTTGAAAGCTTTGTGTGAAATATAACAGAGTCTAGGACTGCTTAGTATCCTGGTCATCCAGAGGTAGCGCCTCGGTCACAGCCATGGTCTCGGACCATGGGTTCGAATCTCCGGGGGGTGAGGAGTTGATAGTATGGAAGTCCGAGTGCTTTATAGGCTAATGAAATATAATGGATCCTCATGTTTCGATGCCGATTTGGAAAAACGTTACTCTGACCGCCACGGATACCGGGTCTGAATCCTGGCAAAAGCAGGAGCGATTGTATGGTAGTCCGTGTTTTATTGGGCACGAGCTATATGGATCCTCGTTTGATGCCGATTTGAAAACGTTACTCTGACCACCTATGTGATAATGGTAGTCCCTCTATTGAGGTTCAGTGGTGCCTCTTGTCAGGTTAAATGAGCCTTTGTGTGGCAACAGAGTCTAGGACTGCTTTTAGTATCCTGGTGGTCCAGAGGTAGCGTTCCCGTCTTTCCATGGTGTCAGGCCCGTGGGGCCGTGGGCTCGAATCCTATGGGGCGGAGGATGATTGTATGTAGAAGTCCGCTAAAGGTTTATTGGGCTAATGAAATATATATGGACTTTGTGGTTTCGAAGCCAGATTTTGTAAAACGTTACTCTCACCATTTGACAGGTAGTCTCTCATTTCAGGTTCACGGCTCCATAAGCTCGTTGAACAGGCTTTTGTGACATATAACAGAGTCTAGGACTGCTTTTAGTATCCCGGTGGTCCATGGCAGTGTTCCACGGTCACAGTCATGG
>NW_024748751.1:0-47776 GCF_018991925.1 Homarus americanus
CTTGGCAGTGTCTGAAGTGTACCTGGCAGTGTCAGCGGTGTACCTGGGGAGTGTCACCGGTGTATCTGGGGTAGAGGTGTATCAGGGGTGACAGAGGGTACCTAGGAGTGTCAGAGGTGCCTGGGAGTGTGAGAAGTTACACTGCAGGGTGTCTGCAGTGTGCCGGAGTGTAGAGGTGTAACTGGGAGTGTCAGGGTGTACCAGGGAGTGTCAGTGGGTACCTGGGAGTGTCAGAGGTGTTCCTGGGATGTCAGAGGTTTACCTGGGAGTGTCAGAGGTGTCTGGGGTGTCGGACGTGTGCAGGTGTCAGAGGTGTGGGGGATGTCAGTGGAGTACCTGGGTGTCAGACGTGTGCCTGGGAGTATCAGAGTGTGCCTGTGGAGTGTCGAGGTGTGCCTGGGGTGTCGGAGGTGTGCCAGAGGTGTCAGAGGTGTGCCTGGGAGTGTCAGGTGTGCCGGGAGTGTCAGAGATGCACCTTGGAGTGTCAGAGATGTGCCTGGGCGTGTCAGAGGTGAACCTGGGAGTGTCTAAGGTGTGCCTGGAAGTCTCAGGGGTGTGCCTGGGATTGTCAGAGGTGTACCTGGGAGTGTCTTGGGTGTGCCTGGGGTGTCCAGGTGTACCTGGAGTCTCAGAGGTGTGCCTGGGAGTGTCAGAGGTGTAACTGGGGTGTCAGGGGTGTGCCAGGGAGTGTTTGGGTGTACCTGGGGTGTCAGAGGTGTGCCTGGGAGTGTCAGGTGCTGGGGTGTCAGAGGTGTACCAGGGAATGTCAGTGGGTGCAGGAGTGTCAGAGGTGTGCCTGGGAGTGTCAGGAGTGTCAGAGATGTACCTGGGAGTGTCAGGGGTATCTGGAAGTGTTGGACGTGTACTGGGAATGTCAGTGGAGTACCTGGGAGTGTCATAGGTGTACCTGGGAGTGACAGAGGTGTACCTGGGAATGTTGAGGTGTACCTGGGAATGTCAGAGGTGTGCCTGGAGTGTCGGAGGTGTACCTGCGAGTGTGGGAAGTGTGCCTGGGAGTGCCTGGGTGTACCTGGGAGTGTCTGGGTGGTACCTGGGAGTGTCTAAGGTGTACCTGGAAGTCTCAGAGGTACCTGGGAGTGTCAGAGGTGCCTGGGAGTGTCATGTACCAGGAGTGTCGTGAGGTGTGCCTGGGAGTCTCAGAGGTGTACCTGGGAGTGTCGGAGGTGTACCTGGGAGTGTCAGAGGTGCAAGGGAATGTCAGGAGCCTGGGAGTGTCAGAGGTGTACCTGGGAGTGTCAGAGGCCTGGGAGTGTCAGAGGTGTACCTGGGAGTGCAGAGGTGTACCTGGAGTGTCGGAGGTGTACCTGAGAGTGTGAGAAGTGTACTTGGGAGGTCTGGGGTGTACCTGGGAGTGTCTGTCTGGGGTGTACCTGGGATTTTGAGGTGTACCTGGAGGTCAGAGGTGGAGAATGTCAGAGTTGTACCTGGGAGGCCAGGGGTGTACCAGGGAGTGTCAGTGAGTACCTAGGAGTCAGAGGTGTACCTGGGAGGTGTGAGTTGTACCTAGGGAGACCGGAGGTTTACCCGGGAATGTCGGAGTTGTACCTGGGAGTGTCAGTGGTGTACCTGGGAGTGTCGGAGGTGTACTTGGGAGTTCCTGCAGAGTACCTGGGATTGTCAGAGGTGTACCTAGGAGTATCGGAGGTTTACCTGTGGAGTGTCGGAGTTGTACCTGGGAGTGTCAGAGGTGTACCTGGGAGCGTGAGAAGGTACCTGGGAGTATCGGAGGTACCTGGGAGGTCGGAAGTGTACCTGGGGAGGCTCGGGTGTCAGATGTGTACTTGGGAGGCTCAGGGGTACCTGGGAGTGTCTGAGGTGCGTGGGAGTGTCAGAGGTGTACCTGGGAGGTCGGAGGTGTACCTGGGAGGCCAGAGGTGTACCAGGGAATGTCACTGGAGTACCTGGGAGGTCAGAGGTGTACCTGGGAGTGCAGAGGTGTCTGGGAGCAGCAGAGGTGTACCTGGGAGGTCAGAGGTGTACCTGGGAGTGTCGAGGGAAGCATGGAGGTCAGAGATGTACCTGCAATGTCAGGTGTGGCTTGGAGGCGATGGTGTCCTGGGAATGTCAGGAGATGTTCCTGGGAGGCCTGAAACTGGAGTGTCTGAGGTGAACCCGGGAGGCCGAGAAGTACCAGAGATGTCACAGGAGAACCTAGGAGTGTGAGAGGTGTACCTGAGAGTGTGAGAGGTGTACCTATGAGTGTCTGAAGTACCTGGAGTGCTGGGAGGTGTACCTGGGAGTGTGTGACGTGTTCCTAAGAGTGCATGAGGTGTACCTAGGAGGTCAGGGGAGAACCAGGAGCGAAAGAGGTGTACCTGGGAGTGTCAGAGGTGTACCAGGGAGTGTTTGAGGTGTACCTGGGAGGTCAGAGTATACTAGGGAGTTTAGAGGAATACCTAGGGAGTGTCAGAGGTACCTGGGAGTGTCAGAGTTGTACCCAGGGAGTATCGGAGGTTACCTGGGAATGTCGGAGTTGTACCTGGGAGTGTCAGAGGTACTGAGTGTCGGAGGTGTACCTGGGAGTGTCACAGGAGTACCTGGGATTGTCAGAGGTGTACCTAAGAGATCGGAGGTTTACCCTGAGTGTCGGAGTTGTACCTGGGAGTGTCAGAGGTACCTGGGAGCGTGAGAAGTGTACCTGGGAGCATCGGAGGTACTTGGAAGCAACCTGGAGTGTCAAGGTGTACTTGGGAGCAGAGGTGTGACTTGGGAGGTCAGCGGTGTACCTGGGAGTGTCTGAGGTACCTGGGAGTGTCAGAGGTGACCTGGGAGTGTCGGAGGTGTACCTGGGAGTGTTAGAGGTGTACCAGGGAATGTCAGTGAGTACCTGGGAGTGTCAGAGGTGCACGGAGGTCTGAGAGTGTACCTGGAGTGTCAGAGGTGTACCTGGGAGTGTCAGGAGGTGTACCTGGGAGTGTCGGAGGTACCTGGAGAGGAGAAGTGTACTTGGGAGGTCTGTGTGTACCTGGGAGTGTCTGGGGTGTACCTGGGATTTCTGAGGTGTACCTGGGAGGTCAGAGGTACCTGGGAAATGAGGTACCTGGGTGTGTCAGAGGTGTACCTGGGAGTGTCAGGAGGTGTACCTGGGAGGTCAGAGGTGTACCTGGGAGTGTCGGAGGTGTACCTGCGAGGGAGAAGGTACTTGGGAGTGTCTGGGTGTACCTGGGAGTGTCTGGGGGTACCTGGGATTGGAGGTACCTGGGATGTCAGAGGTGTACCTGGGAGGTCAGAGGTACCTGGGAGTGTCGGAGGCATGGAGTGTCAGAGGCAAAAGCCTGGAGTGTCAGAGGTGTTCCTGGGAATGTCAGAGGTGTTCCTGGGAGTGTCTGAGGTGTACCTGGGAGTGTCTGAGGTGAACCTGGGAGTCTGAGAAGTACCAGAGAGGTCGCAGGAGAACCTAGAGTGAGAGTTGTACCTGAGAGTGTGAGAGGTGCAGGGAGTGCTGAAGGTACTGGGAGGCTGGGGAGGTGTACCTGAGTGCATGTTCCTAAGAGTGTATGAGGTGTACCTAGAGGGGAGAACCAGGGAGCGAAAGTAGCCTGGGAGGTTGTCAAAACTAGGGAGTGTTTGAGGTGTACTGGGAGGTTCGGAGGTGTACCAGGGAGGTCACAGGAATACCTAGGAGTGTCAGAGGTGTACCTGGGAGTGTCAGAGTTGTACCTAGGAGTATCGGAGGTTTACCTGGGAATGTCGGAGTTGTACCTGGAGTGTCAGAGGTGTACCTGGGAGGTCGGAGGTACCTGAAGTGTCACAGGAGTACCTGGGATTGTCAGAGGTGTACCTAAGAGTATCGGAGGTTTACCCTGAGTGTCGGAGTTGTACTTGGGAGTGTCAGAGGTGTACCTGGGAGCGTGAGAAGTGTGACCTGGGAGATCGGAGGTGTACCTGAGAAGTACCTGGGAGTGTCGGTGGCATGGAGTGTCAGAGGTGTACTTGAGTGGGTAGAAGTGTACCTGGGAGTGTCTGAGGTACCTGGAGTGCCAGAGGTGGTGCCTGGGAGGCAGAGGCACTTGAGTGTCAGAGGCACCTTGAGTGTCTGAGGTGTACCTGGGAGTTTCTGATGTGCCTGGCAGTGTCTGAGGTGTACCTGGCAGTGTCTGAGGTTTACCTGGCAGGTTGCTGTGTACCTGGGAGGTCAGGGGGTACCAGGGAGCGTCTGAGGTACCTGGGAGTGTCAGAGGTTACCTGGAGTGTCGGAGGTATGGGAGTGTCAGAGGTGTACCTGGGAGCGTGAGAAGTGTACCTGGGAGTATCGGAGGTGTACCTGGGAGCAAGGAAGTGCACCGGGAGTGTCAAAGGTACTTGGGAGTGTCAGAGGTACTTGGGAGTGTCATGGTACCTGGGAGTGTCTGAGGTGTACCTGGGAGGTCAGAGGTGTGCCTGGGAGTGTCAGAGGTGCACTTGGGAGGCCGAGGTGCACCTTGGAGTGTCTGAGGTGTACCTGGGAGTGTCTGATGTACCTGGCAGTGTCTGAGGTGTACCTGGCAGTGTCTGGGTTTACCTGGCAGTGTCAGCGGTGTACCTGGGAGGTGAGCGGTGTAGCTGGGAGGTAGAGGTGTATCAGGAGGACAGAGGAGTACTGGGAGTGTCAGAGGTGTACCTGGGAGGTCAGAGTGTACCTGGGAGTATCGGAGATGTACCTGGGAGGCTCAGAGGTGTACCTGGGAGGTCAGAGGTGTACCTGGAGTGTCAGGGGCAAGCAGGAGTGTCAGTGGATTACATGGGAGTGTCAGAGATGTTCCTGGGAGCACTGGTACATGGAATGTCAGAGGTGTACGTGGCAGTGTCACGGGTACCTGGAGTCAGAGGTGTACCTGGGATTGTCTGAGGAGTACCTGGGAGGTCTGAGGTGTACCTGGGAGTGTCAAAGAAATACCAGGGAATTTCACAGGAGACCTGGGAGGTGGAGAGGTGTACCTGCGAGTGTGGAGAGGTGTACCTAGAAGTGACTGAGGTGTACCAGGGAGGTCAGAGGTGTACCTGGGAGTGTCTGAGGTGTACCTGGGAGTGTCTGAGGTGTACCTGGGAGTGACAGGAGAACCAGGGAGTGAAAGAGGTGTACCTGGGAGGCGTCAGAGGTGTACCAGGGAGGTCTGAGGTGTACCTGGGAGGCGTCAGAGGTGTACCAGGGAGTGTCAGAGGAATACCTAGGAGTGTCAGAGGTGTACCTGGGAGTGTCAGAGGTGCCTGGGAATGTCAGGAGGTGTACCTGGAATGTCTGAGGGTGTACCTGGGAGTGCCTGAGCCAGGCCTGGGAGGTCAGAGAATTACCGGGGAGTGTCACAGGAGAACCAGGGAGGTCACAGGAGAACCTGGGAGTGTGAGAGGTGTACCTGAGAGTGTGAGAGGTACCTAGGAGTGTCTGAGGTGTACCTGGAGTGTCAGAGGTGTACCTGGGAGTCAGGGTGTACCAGGGAGTGTCTGAGGTGTACCTGGGAGGTCAGAGGTGTACCTGGGAGTGTCGGAGGTGCACTTGGCAGTGTCTGGAAGTGTACCTGGCATTGTCAGCGGTGTACCTGGGAGTGTCACCGGTGTATCTGGAGTGTTAGAGGTGTAACTGGGAGTGTCAGGGGTTGTACCAGGGAGTGTCAGTGGAGTACCTGGGAGTGTCAGAGGCCTGGGAGTCAGAGGTTTACCTGGGAGTGTCAGAGGTACTTGGCAGTGTCTGAAGTGTACCTGGCATTGTCGGGCGGTGTACCTGGGAGTGTCTGGCGGGTACCTGGGAGGTCAGAGGTAACTGGGAGGTCAGGGTTGTGACCAGGGAGTGTCAGTGGAGTACCTGGGAGTGTCAGAGGTGTACCTGGGAGTTTCAGAGAGGTTTACCTGGGAGTGTCAGAGGTGTATCTGGGAGTGTCGGACGTGTACCTGAGTGTCAGAGGTGTACCAGGGAATGTCAGTGGAGTACCTGGGAGTTTCAGAGGTTTACCTGGGAGTGTCAGAGGTGTATCTTGGAGTGTCGGACGTGTACCTGGGAGTGTCAGAGGTACCAGGGAATGCAGTGAGTACCTGGGAGTGTCAGACGTGTACTTGAGAGTATCAGAGGTGTACAAGGAGTGTCAGAGGTACCTGGAGTGTCAGAGGTGTACCAGAGAGTGTTAGAGGTGTACCTGGGAGTGTCGGAGGTGTACTGGGAGTGTCAGAGATGTACCCTGGAGTGTCAGAGATGTACCTGGCGTGTCAGAGAGTTGTACCTGGGAGTGTCGGAGGTGTACCTGGGAGTGTGAGAAGCATACCTGGGAGTGGCGGAGGTGTACCTGGGAGTGTCGGAGGTGTACCTGGGAGTGTCGGAGGTGTACCTGGGAGTGTCAGAGGTGTACCTGGGAGTGTCAGAGGTGTACCTGGGAGTGTCAGAGGTGTACCTGGGAGTGTCAGAGGTGTACCTGTTAGTGTCGGAGGCGTACCTGAGAGTGTGAGAATTGTACCTGGGAGTGTCTGGGGAGTACCTGGGAGTTCGAGGTGTACCTGGGAGTGTCAAAGGTGTACCTGGGAGTGTGAGAAGTGTACTTGGGAGTGTCTGGGTGTACCGGGAGTGTCTGGGTGTACCTGGGATTTTTGAGGTGACCTGGGAGTGTCAGAGGTGTACCTGGGAATGTCAGAGGTACCTGGGAGTGTCAGGGTGTACCAGGAGGTCAGTGGAGTACCTGGAAGTGTCAGAGGTGTACCTGGGAGTGTCGGAGGTGCACATGGAGTGTCAGAGGTGTACCTGGCAGTCAGCAGGTGTGCCTTGGAGTGTCAGAGGTGTTCTTGGGAATGTCAGAGGTGTTCCTGGGAGGTCTGAGGTGTACCTGGGAGTGTCTGAGGTGACCCGGGAGTGTCAGGAGGTACCAGGGAGTGTCACACGAGAACCCAGGAGTGTGGAGAGGTGTACCTGAGAGTGTGAGAGGTGTACCTAGAGTGTCTGAAGTGTACCTGGGAGGTCAGAGGTACCTGGGAGGTGAGCATGTTCCTAAGAGTGTATGGAGGTGTACCTAGGAGGTTAGGGGAGAACCAGGAGGGAAAGAGGTACCTGGGAGTGTCAGAGGTACCAGGGAGTGTTTGAGGTACCTGGGAGTGTCAGAGGTGTACCAGGGAGTGTCAGAGAATACCTAGGAGTGTCAGAGTGCACCTGGGAGTGTCAGAGTTGTCCCTAGGAGTATCGGAGGTTTACCTGAATGTCGGAGTTGTACCTGGGAGTGTCAGAGGTGTACCTGGGAGTGTCGGAGGTGTACCTGGGAGGTCACAGGAGGCTTGGGATTGTCAGAGGTGTACCAGAGTATCGGAGGTTTACCTGGGAGTGTCGGAGGTACCTGGGAGTGTCAGAGGTGTACCTGGGAGCGTGAGAAGTGTACCTGTGAGTATCGGAGGTGTACCTGGGAGTGTCGAAGTGTACCTGGGAGTGTCAAAGGGTGTACTTGGGAGTGTCAGAGGTGTGCCTGGGAGTGTCAGAGGTGCACTGGAGTCAGAGGTGCACCTTGGAGTGTCTGAGGTGTACCTGGGAGTGTCTGATGTGTACCTGGCAGTGTCTGAGGTGTACCTGGCAGTGTCTGGAGGTGTACCTGGCAGTGTCGCGTGTACCTGGGAGTGTCAGCGGTGTACCTGGGAGTGTTAGGAGGTGTATCAGGGAGTGACAGAGTACCTAGGAGTGCCAGAGGTACCTGGGAGTGTCAGAGGTGTACCTGAGAGCCGGAGATGTACCTCAGAGGCAGAGGTACCTGGGAGTGTCAGAGGTGTACCTGGAGAGGTCAGGGGTGTGCCAGGGTGTGTCAGTGGAGTACATGGGAGTGTCAGAGGTGGTGTTCCTGGGAGTGTCGGCGGTGTACATGGAATGTCAGAGGTGTACCTGGCAGTGTCAGCGGTGTACCTGGGAGTGTCAGGTGTACCTGGGAGTATCTGAGGAGTACCTGGGAGGTGCCTGAGGTGTACCTGGGAATGTCAGAGAAATGGCTCAGGGAGTTTCACAGGAGTGCCTGGAGTGTGAGAGGTGGTACCTGCGAGTGTGAGAGAGGTGTACCCAGAAGTGACTGGAGGTACCAGGGAGTGTCAGGTGTACCTGGAGTGTCTGAGGTAAAATCTGGGAGTGTCTGAGGTGTACCTGGGAGGATAGGGAGAACCAGGAGGAAAGAGGTGTACCTGGGAGGTCAGAGGTGTACCAGGGAGTGTCTGGAGGTGTACCTGGGAGTGTCAGACGTGTACCAGGAGTGTCAGAGTGAATACCCAGGGAGTGTCAGAGGTGTACCTGGGAGCAAGTCAGGGAGGTGTGCTCTGGAATGTCAGAGGTGTAACTGAATGTCTGAGGTGTACCTGGGAGTGTCTGAGCTGTACCCGGGAGTGTCAGAGATTTACCAGGGAGTGTCACAGGAGGCCCAGGAGTGCCGAGAACCTGGGAGGAGAGGTGTACCTGAGAGTGTGAGAGGTGTACCTAGGAGTGTCTGCTGGAGGTGTACCTGGGAGTGTCGGCGGTGCACATGGAATGCTCAGGAGGTGTACCTGGCAGTGTCAGCGGTGTACCTGGGAGGTCAGAGGTGTGCCTGGGAGTGTCTTAGGTGTACCTGGGAGTGTCTGGAGGAGCACCTGGGAGTGTCTGATGTGTACCTGGGGAGTATCAGAGAAACACCAGGGAGTGTCACAGGAGTACCTGGGAGTGTGAGAGGTGTACCTAGAAGTGACTGAGGTGTACCAGGGGTGTGTCAGGGTGCCGAGTGTCTGAGGTGTGCCTGGGGTGTCAGAGGTGTACCTGGGAGTGTCAGGGTGTACCGGGAGTGGTGTGCCTGGGAGTGTCAGAGGTGTGCCTGGGGTGTCGGAGGTGTGCTTGGCAGTGTCTGAAGTGTGCCTGGCAGTGTCAGCGGTGTGCCTGGGAGTGTCAGCGGGTGCGGGGTGTTAGAGGTGTATCAGGGAGTGACAGAGGTGTACTAGGAGTGTCAGAGGTGTACCTGGGGTGTCAGAGGTGTACCTGGGAGTGTCGGAGGTGTGCCTGGGAGTGTCAGAGGTGTACCTGGGGAGTGTCAGTGTACCTGGGAGTTGGGAGGTGTGCCAGGGAGTGTCAGTGGGTACATGGGAGTGTCAGGGTGTTCCTGGGAGTGTCGGCGGTGTGCATGAATGTCAGAGGTGTATGGCAGTGTGGACCTGGGAGTGTCAGAGGTGTGCCTGGGGTGTCTGAGGTGTACCTGGGAGTGTCTGAGGTGTGCCTGGGAGTGTCAGAGAAATACCAGGGAGTTTCACAGGAGTACCTGGGAGGTGTGAGAGGGTGTGCCTGCGAGTGTGAGAGGTGTACCCAGAAGTGACTGAGGTGTACCAGGGAGTGCTGGGAGGTACCTGGGAGTGTCTGGAGGTGTACCTGGGAGTGTCTGGAGGTACCTGGGAGGACAGGGAGAACCAGGAGTGAAAGAGGTGTACCTGGGAGCAGGTCAGAGGTACTAGGGAGGCCTGGAGGTGTGCCTCTAGGAGTGATAAAGGTACCAGGGAGTGTCAGAGGAATACCTAGGAGGCCAGAGGTACCTGGGAGTGTTGGGGAGGTGTTTGGGAATGTCAGAGGTACCTGGAATGTCTGAGGTACCTGGGAGCAGCCTGACAGTACCTGAGTGTCAGAGAATTACCAGGGAGTGTCATGGAGAACTAGGGAGTGTCACAGGAGAACCTGGAAGGTGAGAGGTGTACCTGAGAGTGTGAGAGAGAGGTGTGTACCTAGGAGTGTCTGAGGTGTACCTGGGACTGTTTTATGGTGCACATGGAATGTCAGAGGTGCACCTGGCAGTGCCGGGCGGTGGTACCTGGGGAGGCCGGGGATGTGTGCCTGGGAGCACCCTGTGGTGTACCTGGAGCAAGTTCGGAGGAGTACCTGGGAGCAGTTCGAGGTGTACCTGGAGTATCAGAGAACACCAGGGAGTGTCTGGGCAGAGTACCTGGGAGTGTGAGAGGCACTCAGGAAGTGACTGAGGTGTGGCCCAGGGAGGCCAGAGGTGCCTGGGTGTGTCTGAGGTACCTGGGAGGCTGGGGAGGTACCTGGGAGGCCGGGAGGTGTACTTGACAGTGTCTGAAGCCGGTACCTGGGAGTGACAGAGGAGTACCTGGAGTGTCAGAGGTACCTGGGAGGTGAGAGAAGTGTACCTGGGAGTGCTGGTGGTGTACCTGGGAGTGTCAGAGGTGTACCTGGGAGTGTCGGAGGTGTACATGGAGTGTCAGAGAAATACCAGGAGTGTCAAGGAAGTGCCTGGGTGTGTGAGAGAGGTACCTGCGAGTGTGAGAGGTGTACCTAGAAGTGTCTGAGGTGTACCAGGGAGTGTCAGAGGTACCTGGGAGGCCACGGTGTACCTGGGAGTGTCTGAGGTGTACCTGGGAGTGTCAGAGGGTGTGCCTGGGAGCAGAGGTGCACTTGGGAGTGTTAGGAGAGCACCTTTGAGTGTCCGAGGTGTACCTGGCAGTGCTCAGGTGTACCTGGCAGTGTCTGAGGTGTGCCTGGCAGTGTCTGAGGTGTACCAGTGTCAGCGGTACCTGGGAGGTCAAGTAGTACCTGGGAGTGTTAGGAGGTGTATCAGGGAGTGACAGAGAGTACCTAGGAGTGTCAGATGTGTACCTGGGAGTGTCAGAGGTGTACCTGGGAGTATCGGATACCTGGGAGTGCCAGAGGTGTACCTGGGAGTGTCAGAGGTGTACCTGGGAGAGTCAGAGATGTACCTGGGAGTGTCAGAGGTGTATCTGGAAGTGTTGGACGTGTACCTGAGAGTGCCTGGGGTGTACCTGGGAGTGTCTGGGGTGTACCTGGGAGTGTCTGGAGGTGTACCTGGAAGTCTCAGAGGTGTACCTGGGAGTGTCAGAGGTGTACCTTGGAGTGTCGGGCGGTGTACCAGGAGTCTGAGGTACCTGGGAGCTCAGAGGTACTTGGGAGTGTCGGAGGTGTACCTGGCAGTGTCTGAAGTGTACCTGGCAGTGTCAGCGGTGTACCTGGGAGTGTCACCGGTGTACCTGGGAGTGTTAGGAGGCATCAGGGAGTGACAGAGGAGCACGGGGAGTCTCAGGAGTACCTGGGAGTGTCAGAGGTGTACCTGGGAGTGTCAGAGGTTCCTGGGAGTGTCGGAGGTGTACTTGGCAGTGTCTGAAGTGTACCTGGCAGTGTCAGCGGTGTATCTGGGAGTGTCTGCGGTGTACCTGGAGTGTCAGGAGGTACCTGGGAGTGTCGGAGGTGTACATGAAGGAAATACCAGGAGTGTCACAGAGTACCTGGTGTGTGAGAGGTGTACCTGCGAGTGTGAGAGGTGTACTCCAGAAGTAGTTCGAGGTGTACCAGGGAGTGTCAGAGAGGTACCTGGGAGTGTCATGGTGTACCTGGGAGTGTCTGAGGTGTACCTGGGAGTGCTAGAGGTGCCTGGGAGTGTCAGAGGTGCACTTGGGAGTGTTGGGAGAGCACCTGGAGTGTCTGAGGTGTACCTGGGAGTGCTCAGGGTGTACCTGGCAGTGTCTGAGGTGTGCTGGCAGTGCTTTGAGGTGTACCTGGCAGTGTCAGCGGTGTACCTGGGAGGTTCGGCGGTGTACCTGGGAGGTTAGAGGTATCAGGGAGTGACAGAGAGTACCTAGAGTGTCAGATGTGTACCTGGGAGTGTCAGAGGTGTACCTGGGAGTATCGGAGGTATCTGGGAGTGTCAGAGGTGTACCTGGGAGTGCAGAGGTGTACCTGGGAGTGTCAGTGTACCTGGGAGTGTCAGAGG
Source organism: Homarus americanus (assembly GCF_018991925.1). NCBI lineage: Eukaryota > Metazoa > Arthropoda > Malacostraca > Decapoda > Nephropidae > Homarus > Homarus americanus. The sequence continues at coordinate 11,700 of NW_024748751.1, forward strand.
AGTATCTGGGAGTGTCGGACGCGTACCTGAGAGTGTCAGAGGTGTACCTGGGAGTGTCAGAGGTACCTGGGAGTGTCAGAGGTTTACCAGAGAGTGTCGATGTGTACCTGGGAGTGTCGGAGATGTACCTGGGAGTGTCTGGGGTACCTGGGAGGTCTGGGGTACCTGGGAGTGTCAGGAGGTGTACCATGGAGTGTCAGAGGTGTACCTGGGAGTGTAAGAGGTGCACTGGGAGTGTCTGAGGTGTACCTGGCAGTGTCTGAGGTGTACCTGGCAGTGTCTGAGGTGTACCTGCAGTGTCAGCGGTGTACCTGGGAGCAGCGAGTACCTGGGAGGTAGAGGTGTATCAGGGAGTGACAGAGGAGTACCTAGGAGTGGCAGAGGTGTACCTGGGAGTGTCAGAGGTGTACCTGGAGTATGGGAGATGTCCCTGGGAGTGTCAGAGGTACCTGGGAGTGTCAGAGGTGTACCTGGGAGGTCAGGGGTGTGCCAGGGGAGTGTCAGGTGGAGCACATGGGAGGTTCGGAGGTGTTCCTGGGAGTGTCGGCAGTGTACATGGAATGTCAGAGGTGTACATGGCAGTGTCAACGGTGTACCTGGGAGGTAGAGGTGCCTGGGAGTGTCTTAGGTGTACCTGGGAGGTCTGAGGAGTACCTGGGAGTGTCTGAGGTGTACCTGGGAGTGTCAGAGAAATACCAGGGAGCCAAGAGTACCTGGGAGTCTGAGAGGTGTAATGCGAGTGTAAGAGGTGTACCCAGAAGTGACTGAGGTGTACCAGGAGTGCCAGAGGTGTCCTGGGGGAGGCGAGGTGTACCTGGGAGTGTCGGAGGTGTACTTGGCAGTGTCTGAAGGTACCTGGCAGTGTCACGGTGTACCTGGGAGTGTCACCGGTGTATCTGGGAGTGTTAGAGGTGATCAAGGAGTGACAGAGGAGTACCTAGAGTGTCAGTGGTGTACCTGGGAGTGTGAGAAGTGTACCTGGGAGTGTCTGCGGTGTACCTGGGAGTGTCAGAGGTGTACCTGGGAGGCCGGAGTACATGAGTGTCAGAAACACCAGGAGGTCAAGGAGTACCTGGGGTGTGAGTGTACCTGCGAGTGTGAGAGGTACCCAGAAGTGTTCGAGGTGTACCAGGGAGGCAGGAGGTACCTGGGAGGAATGTGTACCTGGGAGGTTGAGGTGTACCTGGGAGTGAGAGGTGGAGTGGGAGGTGCATGGGAGTGCAGAGCACCTGGAGTGTCTGAGGTACCTGGTGTCTAGGTGTACCTGCAGTGTCTGAGGAGTGCCTGGCAGTGTTTGGTGTACCTGGCAGCAACCGGGTACCGGAGGTCAGCGGTGTACCTGGGAGTGAGGTGTATCAGGGAGGACAGAGGAGTACCTAGGAGTGTCAGATGTACCTGGAGTCAGAGGTGTACCTGGGAGTATCGGAGGTGTATCTGGGAGTGGTCAGAGGTGTACCTGGGAGGTCAGAGGTGTACCTGGGAGTGTCAGAGATGTACCTGGGAGGTCGGAGGTGTATCTGGAAGTGTTGGACGTGTACCTGAGAGTGCCTGGGGTGTACCTGGGAGTGTCTGGGGTGTACCTGGGAGTGTCTGAGGTGTACCTGAAGTCTCAGAGGTGTACCTGGGAGTGTCAGAGGTGTACCTTGGAGTGTCAGCGGTACCAGGGAGTGTCTGAGGTGTACCTGGAGTCATAGGTGTACCTGGAAGTGTCGGAGTTGTACCTGGCAGTGCCTGAAGTGTACCTGGCAGTGTCAGCGGTGTACCTGGGAGTGTCACCTGTACCTGGGAGTGTTAGAGGTGTATCACGGAGGACAGAGGAGTACCTAGGAGTGTCTGTGGAGTACCTGGGAGTGTCAGAGGTGTACTGGGAGTGTCAGAGGTGTACCTGGGAGTGTCAGAGGATATCTGGGAGTGTCGGACGCGTACCTGAGAGTGTCAGAGGTGTACCTGGGAGGTGTCAGGAGGTGTACCTGGAGGTCAGGAGGTACCAGAGAGTGTCAAAGGTGTACCTGGGAGGCCGGAGATGTACCTGGGAGTGTCTGGCCTGGGAGTGTCAGAGGTGTACCTGGGAGGTCAGAGGTGTACTGAGAGTCAGAGGTACCTGGGAGTGTCAGAGGTGTACCAGAGAGTGTCAAAGGTGTACCTGGGAGGCGAGATGTACCTGGGAGTGTCTGGGGTGTACCTGGGAGTCTCAGAGGTACCTGGGAGTGTCAGAGGTGTACCATGGAGCACAGGTGTACCGAGTAAGGGTACCTGGGAGTGTCTGAGGTGTACCCTGGAGTGTCTGAGGTACCTGGCAGTGTCTGGAGGTGTACCTGGCAGTGTCTGAGGTGTACCTGGCAGTGTCAGCGGTGTACCTGGGAGTGTCAGGGTGTACCTGGGAGGTTAGAGGTGTATCAGGAGTGACAGAGGAGCACCTAGGAGTGTCAGAGGTGTACCTGGGAGTGTCAGAGGTGTACCTGGGAGTATCGGAGATGTCCTGGGAGGCCAGAGGTGTACCTGGGAGTGTCAGAGGGTACCGGAGTGTCAGGGGTGTGCCAGGGAGGTCAGTGGAGCACATGGGAGTGTCAGAGGTGTTCCTGGGAGTGTCGGCGTTGTACATGGAATGTCAGAGGTGTACCTGGCAGTGTCAGCGGTGTACCTGGGAGTGTCAGAGGTGTGCCTGGGAGTGTCTTAGGTGTACCTGGGAGTGTCTGAGGAGTACCTGGGAGTGCTGAGGTACTTGCGAGTGTAAGAGGTGTACCCAGAAGTGACTGAGGACCAGAGTCAGAGGTGTACCTGGGAGGTCTGAGGTGTACCTGGGAGTGTCTGAGGTGTACCTGGAAGTGACAGGGAGAAACCAGGAGTGAAAGAGGTGTACCTGGGAGTGTCGGCGGTGTACATGGAATGTCAGAGGTGTACCTGGAATGTCTGAGGTGTACCTGGGAGTGTCTGAGCTGTACCCCGGGAGTGTCAGAGAATTACCAGGCAGTGTCACAGGAGAACCAGGGAGGTCACAGGAGAACCTGGGAGTGTGAGAGGTGTACCTGAGAGTGTGAGAGGTGTAACCAGAGTGTCTGAGGTGTACCTGGGAGTGTCGGCGGTGCATGGAATGTCAGAGGTGTACCTGGCAGTGTCAGCGGTGTACCTGGGAGTGTCAGAGGTGTGCCTGGGAGTGTCTTAGGTACCTGGGAGTGTCTGAGGAGTACCTGGGATGTCTGAGGTGTACCTGGGAGCATCAGAGAAATACCAGGAGTGTCACAGGAGTACCTGGGAGTGTGAGAGGTGTCACCTAGAAGACTGAGGGGTACCAGGAGTGTCAGAGGTGCACCTGGGTGTGTCTGAGGTGTACCTGGGAGTGTCAGAGGTACCTGGGAGGTTGGGGTACCAGGGAGTGTCTGAGGTGTACCTGGCAGTGTCTGAGGTGTACCTGCAGTGTCTGAGGTGTACTTGGCAGTGTCTGAGGTGTACCTGGCAGTGTCTGAGGTGTACCTAGTAGTGTCAGCGGTGTACCTGGGAGTGTCAGCGGTACCTGGGAGTGTTAGAGGTGTATCAGGAGTGACAGAGGAGTACCTAGAGTGTCAGAGGTAAACAGAGGTGTACCTGGGAGTATCGGAGATGTCCCTGGAGCACAGAGGGTACCTGGGAGTGTCAGGAGGTGTACCTGGGAGTGTCAGGGGTGCTGGGAGGTCAGTGGAGCACATGGGAGTGGCTGGGGAGGTCCTGGAGGTTACATGGAATGTCAGAGGTGTACCTTGGGGAGTGCATCAGGGTACTGGAGTGTCAGAGGTGTGCCTGGAGTGTCTGGTGTACCTGGGAGTGTCTGATGAGTACCTGGGAGTGTCTGAGGTGTACCTGGGAGTGTCAGAAAAATACCAGGAGCCAGAGTACCTGGGAGTGTGAGAGGTGTACTTATGAGTGTAAGAGGTGTACCTAGAAGTGACTGAGGTGTACCAGGGAGTGTCAGAGGTGCCTGGGAGTGTCTGGAGGTGTACCTGGGAGGCCTGAGGTGTACCTGGGAGTGACAGGGGAGAACCAGGGAGTGAAAGAGGTACCTGGAGGTCAGAGGTACCAGGAGGTCTGAGGTGTACCTGGGAGTGTCAGGAGGTGTACTCAGGAGGCCAGAGGAATACCTAGGAGTGTCAGAGGTGTACCTGGGAGTGTCAGTGGTGTGCCTGGGAATGTCAGAGGTGTACCTGGAATGTCTGAGGTGTACCTGGGAGTGTCTGACAGCCTGGGAGTGTCAGAGAATTACCAGGGAGTGTCACAGGAGAACCAGGGAGTGTCACAGGAGAACCTGGAAGTGTGAGAGGTGTACCTGAGAGTGTGAGAGGTGTACCTAGGAGTGTCTGAGGCACCTGGGGAGTGTCGGCGGTGCACATGGAATGTCAGAGGTGTACCTGGCAGTGTCAGCGGTGTACCTGGGAGGTCAGAGGTGTGCCTGGGAGTGTCTTAGGTGTACCTGGAGGTCTGAGGAGTACCTGGGAGTGTCTGAGGTGTACCTGGGAGTATCAGAGAATACCAGGAGTGTCAAGGAGTGCCTGGGAGGTGAGAGGTGTACCTAGAAGTGACTGAGGTGTACCAGGAGTGTCAGAGGTGTGACCTGGGTGTTTGAGGTGTACCTGGGAGTTCAGAGGTGTACCTGGGAGGTCAGGTGTACGGGAGTGTCTGAGGTGTACCTGGGAGGTCCCAGGAGTGTCGGAGTACTTGGCAGTGTCTGAAGTGTACCTAGCAGTGTCAGCGGTGTACCTGGGAGTGTCACCGGTATCTGGGAGTGTTAGAGGTGTATCAGGGAGGACAGAGGAGTACCTAGAGGTTGGGGAGAGGTGTACCTGGGAGTGTGAGAAGGTACCTGGGAGGTTCAGTGTACCAGGAGTGTCAGAGGTGTACCTGGAGTGTCGGATGTGTACATGGAGTGTCAGAAATACCAGGAGTGTCACAGGAGTACCTGGTGTAGAGAGGTGTACCTGCGAGTGTGAGAGGTGTACCTAGAAGTGTCTGAGGTGTACCAGGGAGTGTCAGAGGTGTACCTGGGAGGCTGGTGTACCTGGGAGTGTCTGAGGTACCTGGGAGTGTCAGAGGTGTGCCTGGAGGTCAGAGGTGTGCCCTGGAGTGTCAGAGGAGCACCTGGGAGGTCTAGGTGTACCTGGGAGGTCTAGGTGTACCTGGCAGTGTTCAGGCCTGGCAGTGTCTGGAGGTGTACCTGGCAGTGCTGTGTACCTGGGAGTGTCATGGTGTACCTGGGAGTGTTAGAGGTGCATCAGGGAGTGACAGAGAGTACCTAGGAGGCCGATGGCACTGGGAGGTCAGAGGTGTACCTGGGAGCATCGGAGGTGTACCTGGGAGTGCCAGAGGTGTACCTGGGAGTGTCAGAGGTGTACCTGGAGTGTCAAGATACCTGGGAGTGTCAGAGGTGTATCTGGAAGTGTTGGACGGTACCTGAGAGGTGCCTGGGTGTACCTGGGAGTGTCTGGTGTACCTGGGAGTGTCTGAGGTGCAGTAACCTGGAGTCCCCAGAGGTGTACCGGGAGTGTCAGAGGTGTACCTTGGAGGTCCAGAGGTGTACCAGGAGTGTCTGAGGTGTACCTTGGAGTGTCAGAGGTGCCTGGGAGGTCGGAGGTGTACCTGGCAGTGTTTGAAGTGTACCTGGCAGTGTCATGGTACCTGGGAGTGTCACCGGTGTGCCTGGGAGTGTTAAGGTGTATCAGGAGGACAGAGGAGCACTGGAGTGTTCAGAGAACCTGAGTGTCAGAGGTGTACCTGGAGTGTCAGAGGTGTACCTGGGAGTGTCAGAGGAGTATCTGGGAGGTCGAACGCGTACCTGAGAGTGTCAGAGGTGCCTGGGAGTGTCAGGAGGTGTACCTGGGAGGTTAGAGGTACCAGAGAGTGTCAAAGGTGTACCTGGGAGTGTCGGAGATGTACCTGGAGGCGGTCTGTACCTGGAGTGTCAGAGGTGTACCTGGGAGGTCAGAGGTGTACCATGGAGTGTCAGAGGTGTACCTGGGAGTGTGGGAGGTGTACCTGGGAGTGTCTGAGGTGTACCTGGGAGTGTCTGAGGTGTACCTGGCAGTGTCTGAGGTGTACCTGGCAGTGTCGGAGGTGTACCTGGCAGTGTCAAGTGGTGTACCTGGGAGGTCAGCGGTGTACCTGGGAGGTCAGAGGTGTACCTGGGAGACGGAGATGACCTGGGAGTGTCAGAGGTGTACCTGGGAGGTCAGAGGTGTACCTGGGAGTGTCAGGGTGTGCCAGGGAGTGTCAGTGGAGTACATGGGAGGTTCAGAGGTGTTCTGGGAGTACGGCGGTGTACATGGAATGTCAGAGGTGTACATGGCAGTGTCAGCGGTGTACCTGGGAGTGTCAGAGGTGTGCCTGTGAGTGTCTTAGGTGTACCTGGGAGTGTCTGAGGAGTACCTGGGAGGTCTGAGGTGCACTGAGAGTGTCAGAAATACCAGGGAGTTTCAGAGTACCTGGGAGTGTGAGAGGTGTACTTGCGTGAGTGTAAGAGGCAGTCCAGAAGTGACTGGAGGTGTACCAGGAGTGTCAGGAGGTGTACCTGGGAGTGTCTGAGGTGTACCTGGGAGTGTCCTGAGGGTACCTGGGAGTGACAGGGAGAAACTAGGGAGGAAGAGGTGTACCTGGGAGTGTCAGAGGTACCACCAGGGAGTGTCAGAGGAATACCTAGGAGGTCAGAGGTGTACCTGGGAGGCTCAGTGGTGTGCCTGGGAATGTCAGAGGTGTACCTGGAATGTCTGAGGTGTACCTGGGAGTGTCTGAGCTGTACCCGGGAGTGCTCAGAGAATTACCAGAGGTCAAGGACCACGAGGCCCAGGAGAACCGGGAGGTGAGAGGTGTACCGGAGAGGGAGTGTAACTAGGAGTGTCTGAGGTGTACCTGGAGTGTCGGCGGTGCACATGGAATGTCAAAGGTGTACCTGGCAGGCTGGGCGGTGTACCTGGGAGTGTCAGAGGTGCCTGGGAGGCTCTGAGGTACCTGGGAGTGTCTGAGGAGTACCTGGGAGGTTCGAGGGTACCTGGGAGTATCAGAGAAATACCAGGAGTGTCACAGGAGTACCTGGGAGGTGAGAGGTGTACCTAGAAGTGACTGAGGTGTACCAGGAGTGTCAGAGGTGTACCTGGGTGTGTCTGAGGAACTGGGAGTGTCAGAGGTGTACCTGGGAGGTTGGGGTGGCCAGGGAGTGTCTGAGGTACCTGGAGTGTCAGAGGTGTACCTGGGAGTGTCGGAGGTACTTGGCAGTGTCTGAAGTGTACCTGGCAGTGTCAGCGGTGTACCTGGGAGGTCACTGGTGTATCTGGGAGTGTTAGAGGTATCAGGAGGACAGAGGAGTACCCAGGGAGTGTCAGAGGTGTACCTGGGAGGCAGAGAAGCACTGGGAGGTTCATGGTGTACCTGGGAGGTCAGAGGTGTAACTGGAGGTTGAGGTGTACCAGGGAGGCCAGTGGAGTACCTGGGAGGTAGAGGTACCTGGGAGTCAGAGGCCTGGGAGTGTCAGCGGTGTATCTCGAGTGTCGGACGTACCTGGGAGTGTCGGACGTACCTGGGAGTGTCAGAGGTGTACCAGGGAATGTCAGAGGAGTACCTGGGAGTGTCAGACGTGTACCTGAGAGTATCAGAGGTGTACCGGGAGTGTCAGAGGTGTACCGGAGGCAGAGGTGTACCAGAGAGTGTCAGAGGTGTACCTGGGAGTGTCGGAGGTGCACCAGTATCTAAGGTGTACCGCAGTGTCTGAGGTGTGCCTGGCAGTGTCTGAGGTGTACCTGGCAGTGTCAGCGGTGTACCTGGGAGTGTCAGCGGTGTACCTGGGAGTGTCAGAGAGATGTACCTGAGAGTGTCAGAGGTGTAGCTGGGAGCACGGAGGTGTACCTGGGAGTGCCAGAGGTGACCTGAGCAAGTCAGAGGTGTACCTGGGAGTGTCAGAGATGTACCTGAGAGTGTCAGAGGTACCTGGGAGTATCGGAGGTACCTGGGAGTGTCAGAGGTGAACCTGGGAGTGTCAGAGGTACCTGGAGGTCAGAGATGTACCTGAGAGTGTCAGAGGTGTATCTGGAAGTGTTGGACGTGTACCTGGGAGTGCCTGGGGTGTACCTGGGAGTGTCTGGGTGTACCTGGGAGTGTCTGAGGTGTACCTGGAAGTCTCAGAGGTGTACCTGAGTGTCAGAGGTGCCTGGGAGTGTCAGGGGTGCACCAGGAGGCCTGAGGTGTACCTGGGAGTGTCAGAGGTGTACCTGGGAGTGTCGGAGGTGTACCTTGCAGTGTCTGAAGTGTACCTGGCTGTGCTGGGCGGTGTACCTGGGAGGTCACCGGTGTACCTGGGAGTGTTAGAAGTGTATCAGGGAGAGACAGAGGAGTACCTAGAGTGTCAGTGGAGTACCTGGGAGTATCAGAGGTGTACCTGGGAGTGCAGAGGTGTACCTGGGAGGCTGGGGATAAGTATCTGGGAGTGTCGGACGCGTACCAGAGTGTCAGAGGTGTACCTGGGAGTGTCAGAGGTGTACCTGGGAGTGTCAGAGGTGTACCAGAGAGTGTCAAAGGTACCTGGGAGGTCGGAGGTGTACCTGGGTGTGTCAGAGATGTACCTTGGAGGTCAGAGATGTACCGGGCGTGTCAGAGGTGTACCTGGGAGTGTCGGAGGACCTGGGAGTGTGAGGAGGCACTGGGAGAGTGGAGGTGTACCTGGGAGTGTCGGAGGTGCGACTGGGAGGCTGAGGTGTACCTGGGAGTGTCAGAGGTGTACCTGGGAGTGTCGGAGGTGTACCTGGGAGGCAGGGAGGTGTACCAGGGAGTGTCGGAGGTGTACCTGGGAGTGCTGGGTGAGTACCTGGGAGTCAAAGGATGTACCTGGGAGTGTCAAAGGCATACCTGGGGTGTCAGAGGTGTACCCGGGAGGTCAGAGGTGTACCTACAGTGTCGGAGGCGTACCTGAGAGTGTGAGAATTGTACCTGGGAGGACTGGGGAGTACCTGGGAGTGTCTGAGGGGTGCACCAAGTGCCGGGTACCTGGGAGTGTCAGAGAGGTACCGAGTGTCAGGGGTGTAACAGGAGGTCAGGTGGAATACCTGGGAGGTCAGAGGTGTACCTGGGAGGTCAGAGGTGTAAATGGAGTGTCAGAGGTGTACCTGGCAGTGTCAGGTGTACCCAGGATTGTCAGAGGTGTGCATGGGAGTTAGGAGGTGTACCTAGGAGTGTCTGAGGTGTACCTGGGAGGTCAGAGGTGTACCTGGGATTGTCTGAGCACCTGGGAGTGCAAGAGCGAACCAGGAGCAGAGGTGTACCTGGGAGTCAGGAGGTGTAAGGGGAGGTCTGAGGTGTACTTCTAGAGTGTCAGAGGTGTACCAGGGAGGTCAGAGAATACCTAGGAGTGTCAGAGGTGTACCTGGGAGGTCGGAGGTGTACCTGGGAGCTGAGAAGCAAGCTGGGAGTGTCTTAGGTGCACCTGGGAGGTCGAGGGTACCTGAGGTTCAGAGGTACCTGGGAGGCAGGTGTACCTGGGAGTGTCAGCGGTGTACCTGGGAGGTGCCTGAGGTGTACCTGGGAGTGTCAGAGGTGTGCCTGGTAGTGTCAGAGGTGCACTTGGGAGGTCAGAGGGCACCTGGAGTGTCTGAGGTGTACCTGGGAGGTTCAAGGTGTACCTGGCAGTGTCTGAGGTGTGCCTGCAGTGTCTGAGGTGTACCCGGCAGTGTCAGCGTGTACCGTGAGTGTCAAGCGGTGTACCTGGGAGTCAGGAGGCCTGAGGCAGAGAAGGCCTGGGAGGTCGGACGCGTACCTGAGAGTGTCAGAGGTGTACCTGGGAGTGTCAGAGGTGTACCTGGGAGGTCAGAGGTGTACCAGAGAGTGTCAAAGGTGTACCTGGGAGGTCGGAGGTGCACCTGGGTGTGTCAGAGATGTACCTTGGAGTGTCAGAGATGTACCCATGTGTCAGGAGGTGTACCTGGGAGGTCGGAGGTGTACCTGGGAGTGTGAGAAGTGCACCTGGGAGGTCGGAGGTGTACCTGGGAGTGTCGGAGGTGCACTTGGGAGTGTCGGAGGTGTACCTGGGAGTGTCAGAGGTGTACCTGGGAGGCGGAGGTGTACCTGGGAGGCCAGAGGTGTACCTAGGAGTGTCGGAGGTGTACCTGGGAGTGTCAGTGGAGTACCTGGGAGGTCAAAGGATGTACCTGGGAGTGCAAAGGCATACCTGGGAGTGCTGGGAGGTACCTGGGAGGCCGAGGTGTACCCAGCAAGCCGGAGGCGTACCTGAGAGTGTGAGAATTGCACCTGGGAGTGACTGGGGAGTACCTGGGAGTGTCTGAGGTGTACCTGGGAGGTCGAGGTGTACCTGGGAGGCCAGAGGTGTACCTGGGAGGCCAGGTGTAACAGGGAGTGTCAGTGGAATACCTGGGAGGCTGCAGAGGTGTACCTGGAGTGCGGAGGTGTATGGAGTAGTCAGGAGGTGTACCTGGCAGTGTCAGCGGTGTACCTAGGGATTGTCAGAGGTGTATGGGAGGTTAGAGGTGTACCTAGGAGTGTCTGAGGTGTACCTGGGAGGCCAGAGGTGTACCTGGGATTGTCTGAGTTGTACCTGGGAGGTCAAGGGCGAACCAGGGAGTGACAGAGGTACCTGGGAGTGCTGAGGTGTAGGGGAGTGTCTGAGGTGTACTTGTGGAGTGCTCAGAGGTGTACCAGGGAGTGTCAGAGGAATACTAGGAGGTCAGAGGTACCTGGGAGTGTCGGAGGTGTACCTGGGAGCGTGAGAAGTGTTTCTGGGAGTGTCTTAGGTGTACCTGGGAGTGTCGGAGGTGTACCTGGGAGTGCTCAGAGTGTACTTGGGAGTGTCAGAGGTACCTGGAGGCTGAAGTGGTGTACCTGGGAGTGTCTGAGGTGTACCTGGGAGGTCAGAGGTGTGCCTGGTAGTCAGAGGTGCACTTGGGAGGTCAGGAGGAGCACCTGGAGTGTTGAGGTGTACCTGGGAGTGTCCAAGGTGTACCTGGCAGTGTCTGAGGTGTGCCTGGCAGTGTTGAGGTACCTGGCAGTCACGGTGTAACCTGAGTGCTGGGCGGTGTACCTGGGAGTGTTAGAGGTGTATCAGGAGGACAGAGGAGTACCTAGGAGTGTCAGATGTGTACCTGGAGGCCAGAGATGTACCTGGGAGGTCAGAGATGTACCTGGGAACAGAGGTATCTGGAAGTGTTGACGTGTACCTGAGAGTGCTCATACTCCGGAGTGTTCAAACCTGGGAGTGTCTAAGGTACCTGGAAGTCTCAGAGGTGTACCTGGGAGTGTCGAGGTGTACTGGGAGCATGGTACCAGGATGTCTGAGGTGCACCTGGGAGTGTCAGAGGTGTACCTGGGAGTGTCGGAGGTGTACCTGGCAGTGTCTGAAGGCCTGAAGGTGTACCTGGGAGGTCACTGTGTACCTGGAGTAGTAGGAGGTGTATCAGGAGGACAGAGGAGGCCAGAGTACCTGGAGGCAGAGGTACCTGAGTGTCAGAGGTACCTGGGAGTGTCAGAGGAGTATCTGGGAGGTCGGACGCGTACCTGAGAGTGCTGGAGGTGTACCTGGGAGTGTCAGAGGTGTACCTGGAAGTGTCAGAGGTGTACCAGAGAGTGTCAAAGGTGTACCTGGGAGGTCAGATGTACCTGGGAGGTCTGGGGTGTTCCTGGGAGGTCAGAGGTGCACCTGGGAGTGTCAGAGGTGAACCATGGAGTGTCAGAGGTGTACCTGGGAGCAAGAGGTGTACCTGGAGTGTCGGAGGTGTACCTGGGAGTGGAGAAGTGCACCTGGGAGCTGGAGGTGTACCTGGCAGGCACATGGTGTACCTGAGCAGAGGTTACCAGGAATGTCAGTGGAGTCCCGGGAGGTCAATGTACTTGGGAGGTCAGAGATGTACCTGGGAGAGTCAGAGGTATACCTGGGAGTGTCAGAGGTGTACCTGGGTGCGGTGGAGGTACCTGAGAGTGTGAGAAGTGTACCTGGGAGAGTCTGGGGGTACCTGAGTGTTGGAGGTGTACCTGTGAGTGTCGAAGGAGGGGAGGCCAGGTACCTGGAGGTCGAGTGGTGTACCAGGGAGTGCTTGGAGTACCTGAGGCCAGAGGTGTACCTGGGAGTGTCGGAGGTGCAAGGACAGAAATAGGAGTCACAGGAGTACTTGTGTGAGAGGCCCAGTGTGAGAGGTGTGGTCCAGAAGTGTCTGAGGTGTACCAGGAGGTCAGAGGTGTACCTGGGAGGTTGGCGGTGTACCTGGGAGTGTCTGAGGTGCACCTGGGAGTGTAGGTGTGCCTGAGAGTGTCAGGAGGTGCACTTGGGAGAGTCAGAGGAGCACCTTGGGTGTCTGAGGTGTACCTGGGGTGTCTAGGTGTACCTGGCAGTGTCTGGGGTGTGCCTGGCAGTGTCTGAGGTGTACCTGGCAGTGTCAGCGGTGTACCTGGGAGTGTCAGCGGTGTACCTGGGAGTGTTAGAGGTGTATCAGGGATTGACAGAGAGGTACCTAGAGTGTCAGATGTGTGCACAGAGTGTCAGAGGTGTGCGGGAGTGTCAGGTGTGCCTTGGAGTGTCAGAGGTGAACCTGGGGTGTCAGGTGTACCTGGGAGTGTGAGAGATGTGTAGGTGTCAGGGTGTGTCTGGAGTGTTGGACGTGTAAGTGCAGAGGTGTACCTGGAGTGTCAGAGGTGTACCTGAGTGTCAGGGGTGTACCAGGGAGTGTCTGAGGAGTACCTGGGGTGTCAGAGGTGTACCTGGGAGTGTCAGTGTACCGGAGTGTCAGTGGAGTACCTGGGGAGTGTCCAAGGATGTGGAAGTGTCAAGGTAGCACCAGAGTGTCAGAGGTGTGCAGGGTGTCCAGAGGTGTACCTGTTAGTGTCAGGGCGTACCTGGAGTGTGAGATTGTGCAGTTGGGCTGGGGTGGGAGGTGTCTGGGAGTGTACCAAGGTGTCAAGGGGTGTACCTGGAGGTGTCAGGGTGTACCTGAGGTGTCAGAGGTGTAACAGGGAGTGTCAGTGGAATACCTGGGTGTCAGAGGTGTGGGAGTGTCAGAGGTGTAAATGGGTGTCAGAGGTGTACCTGGCGGTGTCAGCGGTGTACCTAGGATTGTCGAGAGGTGTGCATGGGGTGTTGGGGTGTACCTAGGGTGTCTGAGGTGTACCTGGGAGTGTCAGAGGTGTACGGGATTGTCTGAGTTGTACCGGAGTGTCAGGGCGAACCAGGTGACAGAGTGTACCTGGGGTGTCAGAGGTGTAAGGGGAGTGTCTGGGTGTACCTGGCAGTGTCTGAGGTGTGCCTGGCAGTGTCTGGGGTGTACCTGGCAGTGTCAGCGGTGTACCTGTGAGTGTCAGCGGTGTACTTGGGAGTGTTGGGGGTGTATCAGGAGGACAGAGGAGTACCTAGGAGTGTCAGATGTGTGCGAGTGTCAGAGATGTACCTGGGAGTGTCAGAGATGTACCTGGGAGTGTCAGAGGTGTAGGAGTGTCAGAGGTGTGTCTGGGAGTGTCGGACGTGTGCCTGGGGAGTGTCAGGGTGTACCAGGGAATGTCAGTGGAGTACCTGGGAGTGTCAGACGTGTACCTGGAGAGTATCAAGGTGTGCCTGGGAGTGTCAGAGGTGTGCCTGGGAGTGTCAGAGGTACCAAAGAGTGTCAGGGCGTGCCTGGGAGTGTCGGAGGTGTGCCTGGGGAGTGTCAGAGATGTGCAGCAGGTGTCAGAGATGTGCCTGGGCGTGTCAGAGTGTGCCTAAGTGTCAGGAGGTAGCAAGTGTGAGGTGTGCCTGGGGTGTCGGAGGTGTGCCTGGGGTGTCGGAGGTGTGCCCAGGAGTGTCAGGAGGTGTGCCTGGGGGTGTCAGAGGTGTGCCTGGGAGTGTCAGGTGTGCCTGGGGTGTCAGAGGTGTACCGTGTCAGGTGTACCTGGGAGTGTCAGAGGTGTGCCTGGGGAGTGTCAGAGAGGTGTGCCTGGAGTGTCAAGGTGTGCCTGGGAGTGTCAGAGGTGTGCCTGGGGAGTGTCAGGGGTGTGCCAGGGGAGTGTCAGTGGGTGCCTGGGAGTGTCAGAGGTGTACTTAGGGTATCGGAGGTTTGCCTGGGAGGTCGGGTGTGCCTGGGAGTGTCGGAGGTGTGCCTGGGAGCGTGAGGTGTTCCTGGGAGTGTCTTGGGTGTGCCTGGGGTGTCGGAGGTGTGCCTGGGGAGTGTCAGAGGTGTGCTTGGGGTGTCAGAGGTGTGCCTGGGAGTGTCAGCGGTGTGCCTGGGAGTGTCTGGGGTGTGCCTGGGAGTGTCAGGGTGTGCCTGGGGGTGTCAGGGGTGCACGGGGTGTCAGAGACCTTGGAGTGTCTGGGGTGTGCCACCGGGTGTCTAGGTGTACCTGGCAGTGTCTGAGGTGTGCCTGGCAGTGTCAGAGGTGTACTGGCAGTGTCAGAGTGTACCTGTGAGTGTCAGCGGTGTGCCTGGGAGTGTTAGAGGTGTATCAGGGGAGTGACAGAGAGTGCCTAGGGGTGTCAGATGTGTGCCTGGGGTGTGAGGTGTGCCTGGAGTGTCAGAGATGTGCCTGGGAGTGTCAGAGGTGTATCTGGAAGTGTTGGACGTGTGCCTGGGGTGCCTGGGGTGTGCCTGGGGAGTGTCTGGGGTGTAACCTGGGGAGTGTCTAAGGTGTACCTGGAAGTCTCAGAGGTGTGCAAGTGTCAGAGGTGTGCCTGGGGTGTCAAGGGTGTACCAGGGGAGTGTCTGAGGTGTGCAAGTGTCAGGGATGTGCCTGGGGAGTGTGGGGGTATAAGTGTCAGAGATGTGCCTGGGATTGTCAGAGGAGCACCAGGGGAGTGTCAGTGGAGTGCCTGGGAGTGTCAGATGAGTATCTGGGAGTGTCGGACGCGTACCTGAGAGTGTCAGAGGTGTGTACCTGGGGAGTGTCGAGAGGTGTGCCTGGAAGTGTCAGGGAGTTTACCAGAGAGTGTCCAAGGTGTACCTGGGGAGTGTCGTAGAGTGTGCCTGGGAGTGTCTGGGGTGTGCCTGGGGAGTGTCAGAGGTGTGCCTGGGGTGTCAGAGGTGTGCCATGGAGTGTCAGAGGTGTGCCTGGAGTGTAAGAGGTGTTCCTGGGGTGTCGGAGGTGTGCCTGGGAGTGTGAGAAGTGTGTCTGGGGTGTCGGAGGTGTGCCTGGGGTGTGGTGTGCCTGGCAGTGTCAGCGGTGTGCCTGGGGAGTGTCAGGGGTTGCAGGGAATGTCAGTGGAGTCCTAGGTGTCAGATTATGCTTGGGAGTGTCAGAGATGTGCCTGGGGAGGTCAGAGGTGTGCCAGGAGTGTCAGAGGTGTGCCTGGGTGTGTTGGAGGTGTGCCTGAGGTGTGAGAGTGTGCCCAGGAGTCTGGGGTGTGCCTGGGAGTGTCTGAGGTGTGCCTGTGAGGTGTCGAAGGGTGCGTGGGGAGTGTCATGGGTGTGCCTGGGGTGTCAGTGGTGTGCCAGGGAGTGTCAGTTGAGTGCCTGGGAGTGTCAGAGGTGTGCCTGGGAGTGTCGGAGGTGTGCATGGAGTGTCAGAGAAATGAGGGAGTGTCACAGGAGTGCCTGGGTGTGTGGGGGTGTGCCTGCGAGGTGTGAGGTGTGCCTAGGGGTGTCTGAGGTGTGCCAGGGGTGTCAGAGGTGTGCGAGTGTCAGCGGTGTGCCTGGGGTGTCTGGGGTGTGCCTGGGGTCAGGAGGTGTGGCCAGATGTCAGGGTGCACTTGGGTGTCAGAGGAGCACTTGGAGTGTCTGGGAGTGCCAGGTGTCTAAGGTGTGCCTGGCAGTGTCTGGTGTGCCTGGCAGTGTCTGGGGTGTGCCTGGCAGTGTCAGCGGTGTACTGAGTGTCAGCGGTGTACCTGGGGTGTGGGGTGTATCAGGGAGTGACAGAGGTACCTAGGAGTGTCAGATGTGTGCCAGGGAGTCAGGGTGTGCCTGGGGTATCAGGTGTGCCTGGGGAGTGTCAGAGGTGTGCCTGGGGTGTCAGGGTGTGCCCCGGAGTGTGAGATGTGGGTGTCAGGGGTGTGTCTGGAGGTGTTGGATGTGCCTGGGGTGCTGGGGTGTGCCTGGGGTGTCAGAGGTGTGCCTGGGAGTGTCAGGGGTGTGCCAGGGGGAGTGTCTGGGGTGTGCCTGGGGTGTCAGAGGTGTGCCTGGGAGTGTCGGGTGGCTTGGCAGTGTCTGAAGTGTGCCTGGCGGTGTCAGCGGTGTGCCTGGAGTGTCACGGTGTATCTCTGGGGAGTGTTAGAGGTGTATCAGGGGTGACAGGAGGTGCCTAAGGTGTCAGAGGTGTGCCTGGAGTGTGAGGTGTGACTGGGGTGTCTGCAGTGTGCCTGGGGTGTCAGAGGTGTACCTGGGGAGTGTCAGGTGTTGTGCCAGGGAATGTCAGTGGAGTGCCTGGGAGTGTCAGGGTGTGCCTGGGGTTTCAGAGGTTTGCCTGGGAGTGTCAGAGGTGTATCTGGAGTGTCCGGACGTGTGCCTGGGAGTGTCAGAGGTGTGCAGGGAATGTCAGTGGGTACTGGGAGTGTCAGACGTGTGCCTGAGGTATCAGAGGTGTGCCTGGGAGTGTCAGAGGTGTGCCTGGGGAGTGTCAGAGGTGTGCCAGAGAGTGTCAGAGGTGTGCCTGGGAGTGTCGGAGGTGTGCCTGGGAGTGTCAGAGATGTGCCTGGAGTGTCAGGGTGCCTGGGAGTGTCAGAGGTGTGCCTGGGGAGTGTCAGGTGTGCCTGGGAGTGTGAGAGTGTGCCTGGGAGTGTCAGAGGTGTGCCTGGGGTGTCGGAGGTGTGGGGTGTGGTGTGCCTGGGAGTGTCAGAGGTGTGCCTGGGAGTGTCGGAGGTGTGCCTGGGAGTGTCAGAGGTGTGCTGGGGTGTCAGGAGGTGTGCCAGGTGTGGTGCAAGTGTAGAAAGGAGTGTGCCTAGAGTGTCAAGGTATGCCTGGGGAGTGTCAGAGGTGTGCCAGAGTGTCAGAGGTGTGCCTGTTGGTGTCGTGGGCGTGCCTGGAGTGTGAGAAGTGTGCCTGGTGACTGGGGAGTGCCTGGGAGTGTCTGGGGGTGTGCCTGGGTGTCAAGGTGTGCCTGGGGTGTCAGAGGTGTGCCTGGGAGTGTCAGGGGGTGTGCCAGGGAGTGTCGGTGGGTGCCTGGGAGTGTCAGAGGTGTGCCTGGGAGTTTCAGAGGTTTGCCTGGGGTGTCAGAGGTGTGTCTGGGAGTGTCGGACGTGTGCAAGTGTCAGAGGTGCCAGGGGAATGTCAGTGGAGTGCCTGGGAGTGTCAGACGTGTACCTGAGAGTATCAGAGGTGTACCTGGGAGTGTCAGAGGTGTGCCTGGGAGTGTCAGTGTGCCAAGTGTCAGAGGTGTGCCTGGGGAGTGTCGGAGGTGTGCCTGGGAGTGTCAAGATGTGCAGCAGGTGTCAGAGATGTGCCTGGGAGTGTCAGAGGTGTGCCTGGGGAGTGTCGGAGGTGTGCCTGGGGAGTGTCGGAGGTGTGCCGGAGTGTCAGAGGTGTGCAGTGTCGGGTGTGCAAGAGTGTCAAGGTGTGCGAGTGTCAGAGGTGTGCCTGAGGTGTGCGGGGGTGTGCCAGGTGTCAGTGGAGTGCCTGGGAGTGTCAGAGGTGTGCCTGGGGTGTCAGAGGTGTGGAGTGTCAGAGGTGTGCCTGGCAGTGTCGGCAGTGTACCTGGGAGTGTCAGAGGTGTGCTGGGAGTGTCAGAGGTGTGCCTAGGGGTGTCTGAGGTGTGCCTGGGAGTGTCGAGAGGTGTACTGGGGTTGTCTGGTGTGCCAGGGGAGTGTCAGAGAATCTGGGTAAGTGTGCCAGGTGTCAGAGGTGTGCCTGGGGTGTCGGAGGTGTGCAGGAGGAGTTGTGCCTGGGAGTGTCGGAGGTGTGGGGCGTGGTGGTGCAGGTGTCTTGGGTGTGCCTGGGGTGTCAGACAGGGGGTGTCAGAGGTGTGCCTGGGGTGTCAGTGTGCCTGGGGTGTCTGGGGTGTGGGGTGTCAGAGGTGTGCCTGGGGTGTCAGGGGTGGGGTGTCAGGGAGCACCTGGGGTGTCTGGGGTGTGCCTGGG
Source organism: Homarus americanus (assembly GCF_018991925.1). NCBI lineage: Eukaryota > Metazoa > Arthropoda > Malacostraca > Decapoda > Nephropidae > Homarus > Homarus americanus. Next base: position 29,677 of record NW_024748751.1, read on the forward strand.
GTGTCTAAGGTGTGCCTGGCAGTGTCTGGTGTGCCTGGCAGTGTCTGAGGTGTGCCTGGCAGTGTCAGCAGTGTGCAGTGTCAGCGATCATAGGGTGTTAGAGGTGTATCGGGGTGACAGGAGGTGCCTAGGAGTGTCAGATGTGTGCCTGGGGAGTGTCAGAGGTGTGCCTGGAGTGTCAGAGATGTACCTGGGAGTGTCAGAGGTGTGTCTGGAAGTGTTGGACGTGTGCCTGAGGTGCCTGGGGTGTGCCTGGGGAGTGTGTGGCTGGCAAGGGTGTCTGAGGTGTGCCTGGAAGTCTCAGAGGTGCCTGAGTGTCAGAGGTGTGCCTGGGGAGTGTCAGGGGGTGTGGCAGGGAGTGTCTGAGGTGTGCCTGGGGTGTCAGGGGTGCAAGTGTCAGAGGTGTGCCTGGGAGTGTCAAGATGTGCCTGGGAGTGTCAGAGGTGTACCAGGGGAGTGTCAGTGGTGTACCTGGGGAGTGTCAGAGGTGTCTGGGAGTGTCGGAGTGTACCTGAGAGTGTCAGAGGTGTGCCTGGGAGTGTCAGAGGTGTGCCTGGAAGTGTCAGAGGTGTGCAGGGAGTGTCAGGTGTGCCTGGAGTGTCGGAGGTGTGCCTGGGGGAGTGCAGGGCCTGGGGTGGGGTGTGCCTGGGGAGTGTCAGAGGTGTGCCATGGAGTGTCAGAGGTGTGCCTCGGAGTGTCAGAGGTGTTCTGGGGGTGTCAGGTGTGCCTAGGTGTGAGATGTACCTGGGAGTGTCGGAGGTGTGCCTGGGGTCGGGTGTGCCTGGCAGTGTCAGCGGTGTGCCTGGGAGTGTCAGAGGTTGCCAGGGGAATGTCAGTGGAGTCCTGGGGTGTCAAATGTATACCTGGGGAATTGTCAGAGATGTGCCTGGGAGTGTCAGAGGTGTGCAGGGAGTGTCAGAGGTGGCCTGGTGTGTTGGAGGTGTGCTGCAAGGTGTGGGGTGTGCCTGGGAGGTCTGGGGTGTGCCTGGGGTGTCCTGGGGTGTGCCTGTGGAGTGTCAGAGGGTGCATGGGAGTGTCATAGGTGTGCCTGGGGTGTCAGTGGTGTGCCCAGGGAGTGTCAGTTGAGTGCCTGGGGTGTCAGAGGTGTGCCTGGGAGTGTCAGGTGTGCATGGAGTGTCAGAGAATGCCAGGGGAGTGTCAGGGAGTGCCTGGGTGTGTGGAGGGTGTGCCTGCGAGGTGTGAGGTGTGCCTGGGGTGTCTGGGGTGTGCCAGGGGTGTCAGAGGTGTGCCTGGGGTGTCAGCGGTGTGCCTGGGGTGTCAGGGGTGTGCCTGGGGTGTCAGGGTGTGCCTGAATGTCAGAGGGTGCACGGGAGTGTCAGAGAACCTTGGGTGTCTGAGGTGTGCCTGGGGTGTCTGGGTGGCAGTGTCTGGGGTGTGCCTGGCAGTGTCTGAGGTGTGCCTGGCAGTGTCAGAGGTGTGCCTGGGGTGTCAGCGGTGTGCCTGGGGAGTGTTGGGGTGTATCAGGGGGGTGACAGGGGGTGCCTGGGGTGTCAGATGTGTGCCAGGGGTGTCAGGGTGTGCCTGGGTGTCGGAGGTGTGCCTGGGAGTGTCAGAGGTGTGCCTGGGAGTGTCAGAGGTGTGCCTGGGGAGTGTGAAGATGTGCCTGGGGAGTGTCAGGGTGTGTCTGGAAGTGTTGGACGTGTCCTGAGTGCCTGGGGTGTGCCTGGGAGTGTCAGAGGTGTGCCTGGGTGTCAGGGGGTGTGCCAGGGGTGTCTGAGGTGTGCCTGGGGTGTCAGAGGTGTGCCTGGGGTGTCAGGTGTGCTTGGCAGTGTCTGGAGGTGTGCCTGGTGGTCAGCGGTGTGCCTGGGGTGTCACCGGTGTATCTGGGAGTGTTAGAGGTGTCAGGAGTGACAGAGGAGTGCCTAGGAGTGTCAGAGGTGTGCCTGGGAGTGTGAGAGAGTGTACCTGGGAGTGTCTGCAGTGTGCCTGGGGAGTGTCAGAGGTGTGGCTGGGAGTGTCAGGTGTTGTGCCAGGAATGTCAGTGGAGTGCACCAAGTGTCAGAGGTGTGCCTGGGAGTTTCAGAGGTTTACCTGGGAGTGTCAGAGTGTATCTGGGAGTGTCGGACGTGTGCCTGGGGTGTGGAGGTGTGCCAGGGAATGTCAGTGGGGCACAGGTGTCAGACGTGTGCCTGAGGGTATCAGAGGTGTGCCTGGGAGTGTCAGAGGTGTGCCTGGGAGTGTCAGAGGTGTGCAGAGAGTGTCAGAGGGTGTGCCTGGGGAGTGTCGAGGTGTGCCTGGGAGTGTCAGAGATGTGCCTTGGGTTTCAGAGATGTGCCTGGGCGTGTCAGGGTGTGCCTGGGGTGGGGAGGCCTGGGGTGTGAGAAGTGTGCCTGGGAGTGTCGGAGGTGTGCAAGTGTCGGAGTGTGCTTGGGTGTCAGGTGTGCAGGTGTCAGGGGTGTGCACCAGAGTGTCGGAGGTGTGCCTGGGGTGTCAGGGTGTGCCTGGGGTGTCGGAGGTGCCTGTGTCAGTGGAGTGCCTGGGGTGTCCAGGATGTGCCTAGGGGTGTCAAGGTATGCCTGGGGTGTCAGAGGTGTGCCAGGGAGTGTCAGAGGTGTGCCTGTTGGTGTCGGAGGCGTGCCTGAGAGTGTGAGGTGTGCCTGGGGAGTGACTGGGGGTGTGCTGGGGAGTGTCTGAGGTGCTGAGTGTCAAAGGTGTGCCTGGGGTGTCAGAGTGTGCCTGGGGTGTCAGGGGTGTGCCAGGGGAGTGTCAGTGGAGTGCCTGGGGTGTCAGAGTGTGCCTGGGGTTTCAGAGGTTTGCCTGGGAGTGTCAGGGTGTACCTGGGAGTGTCGGACGTGTGCCTGGGGAGTGTCAGAGGTGTGCCAGGGAATGTCGGTGGAGTCCTGAGGTGTCAAGATGTGCCTGAGGTATCAGGGTGTGCCTGGGGAGTGTCAGAGGTGCCTGGGGAGTGTCAGAGGTGTGCCAAGAGTGTCAGAGGTGTGCCTGGGAGTGTCGGAGGTGTGCCTGGGAGTGTCAGTGTGTGCAGCAGGTGTCAGAGATGTGCCTGGGCGTGTCAGAGGTGTGCCAGTGCCTGGGAGTGTGGGGGTGTGCAGAGTGTCGGAGGTGTGCCTGGGGTGTCAGAGGTGTGCCTGGGGTGTCAGGCGTGTGCCTGAGAGTCAGAGGTGCGCAGGAGTGTCAGAGGTGTGCCTGGGTGTCAGAGGGTGTGCAAGTGTCCAGACGTGCCTGGGGAGTGTCAGAGGTGTGCACCAGGGGTGTCAGGGGTGTGCCTGGGGTGTCAGAGGTGTGCCAGGGTGTCAGAGTGTGCCTGGGGTGTCGGAGGGTGTGCCTGGGTGTGTCAGGGAATGTGGAGTGTCAGAGATGTGCCTGGGAGTGTCAGAGGTGTGCCTGGGGAGTGTCTGAGGTGTGCAGAGGTGTGCCTGGGGAGTGTCGGAGGTGTGCCTGGGGTGTCAGGTGTGCCTGGGGAGTGTCAGAGGTGTGCCTGGGAGTGTCAGGGTGTGCCTGGGGGTGTGGAGGTGTGCCTGGGGTGTCAGGGTGTGCCTGGGGGTGTCGGGTGTGCCTGGGGAGTGTCAGTGGTGTGCCTGGGGAGTGTCAGAGGATGTGCCTGGGGTGTCAAGGTGTGCCTGTGTTGGTGTGGGCATTGCAGGGGTGTGAGGTGTGCCTGGGGTGCAGGTGTCTAGGTGTGCCTGGCAGTGTCTGAGGTGTGCCTGGAGTGTCTGAGGTGTGCCTGGAGTGTCAGAGGTGTGCCTGGGAGTGTCAGCAGTGTGCCTGGGGTGTGGTCGGGGGTGCCAGAAGTGTCAGATGTGTACCAGGGTGTCAGAGGTGGCAGAATCTCAGGTGCCTGGAGTGTCAGAGATTGTGGGTGTCAGGGTGTGCCTGGGGAGTGTGAGATGTGCCTGGGGTGTCAGGGTGTACCTGGAAGTGTTGGAGGTGTGCCTGGGGTGCTGGGGTGTGCCTGGGGAGTGTCAGAGGTGTGCCTGGGGAGTGTCAGGGGGTGTGACCAGGGAGTGTCTGAGGTGTGCCTGGGAGTGTCAGAGGTGTGCCTGGGAGTGTCGGAGGTGTGTGGCAGTGTCTGGAAGTGTGCCTGGTGGTGTAGCGGTGTGCCTGGGAGTGTCACCGGTGTCTGGGGAGTGTTAGAGTGTCAGGGAGTGACAGAGGTAGCCTAAGAGTGTCAGAGGTGTGCCTGGGGTGTCAGAGGTGTGCCTGGGGTGTCAGCAGTGTGCCTGGGTGTCAGAGGTGTAACTAGAGTGTCAGGTGTTGTACCAGGGAATGTCAGTGGAGTGCCTGGGAGTGTCAGAGGTGTGCCTGCTGGGAGTTTCAGAGGTTTGCCTGGGGAGTGTCAGAGGTGTATCTGGGAGTGTCGGACGTGTGCCTGGGAGTGTCAGAGGTGTGCCAGGGAATGTCAGTGGAGTACCTGGGGAGTGTCAGACGTGTGCCTTAGAGTGTCAGAGGTGTGCCTGGGAGTGTCAGGGGTGTGCCTGGGGTGTCAGAGGTGTGCCTGAGAGTGTCAGAGGTGTGCCTGGGGTGTCGGAGGTGTGCAGAGTGTGGGGTGTGGGATCAGAGATGTGCCTGGGCGTGTCAGAGGTGTGCCTGGGGTGTCGAGGTGTGCCTGGGGAGTGTGGAGGTGTGCCTGGGGTGTCGGAGGTGTGCCTGGGGTGTCGGAGGTGTGTGGGTGTGTGCCTGGGGTGTCTGGGGTGTGCCTGGGGAGTGTGGGTGTGCCTGGGGTGTCAGGGTGTGGGATCAGGTGTGCCTGGGGTGTCAGTGGAGTGCCTGGGGAGTGTCAAGGATGTGCCTGGAGTGTCAAGGTGTGCCTGGGGAGTGTCAGAGGTGTGCAGGTGTCAGAGGTGTGCCTGTTGGTGTCGGAGGCGTGCCTGAGGTGTGAGGTGTGCCTGGGGTGGCTGGGGGAGTGCCTGGGGTGTCTGAGGTGTGCCTGGGGAGTGTCAAAGGTGTGCCTGGGGAGTGTCAGAGTGTGCCTGGGGAGTGTCAGGGGTGTACCAGGGGAGTGTCAGTGAGTGCCTGGGGTGTCAGGGTGTGCCTGGGGTTTCAGAGGTTTACCTGGGAGTGTCAGAGGTGTCTGGGAGTGTCGGACGTGTGCCTGGGAGTGTCAGAGGTGTGCCAGGGAATGTCAGTGGAGTGCCTGAGAGTGTCAGACGTGTGCCTGAGGTATCAGAGGTGTGCCTGGGAGTGTCAGAGGTGTGCCTGGGAGTGTCAGAGGTGTACAAGAGTGTCAGAGGTGTGCCTGGGGTGTCGGAGGTGTGCCTGGGGAGTGTCAATTATGTGCCTTGGAGTGTCAGAGATGTACCTGGGCGTGTCAGAGGTGTGCCGAGTGTCGGAGTGCCTGGGTGTCAGAAGTGTGCCTGGGAGTGTCGGAGGTGTGCCTGGGAGTGGAGGTGTGCCTGGGGTGTCAGACGTGTGCCTGAGGTATCAGGGGTGCTGGGAGTGTCAGAGGTGTACCTGGAGTGTCAGAGGTGTGCAAAAGTGTCAGACGATTACTGAGGTGTCAGAGGTGTGCCTGGGGAGTGTCAGAGGTGTGCCTGGGGTGTCAGAGGTGTGCCAGAGAGTGTCAGAGGTGTGCATGGGGAGTGTGGGAGGTGTACCTGGGTGTGTCAGAGATGTGCTGCAGGTGTCAGAGATGTGCCTGGGCGTGTCAGAGGTGTGCCTCAGGTGTCTGAGGTGTGCCTGGGGAGTGTGAGAGTGTGCCTGGGAGTGTCGGAGGTGTGCCTGGGGTGTCCAGGTGTGGGGTGTCAGGTGTGCCTGGGGAGTGTCAGAGGTGTGGGAGTGTCGGAGGTGCAAGTCAGAGGTGTGCCTGGGGTGTCAGGTGTGCAAGTGTCGGTGGGTGCCTAGAGTGTCAGAGGATGTGCCTGAGTGTCAAGGTGTGCCTGTTGGTGTCGGGCGTGCCTGGGGAGTGTGAGGTGTGCCTGGGGTGACTGGGGGTGCCTGGGGTGTCTGAGGTGCCTGGGAGTGTCAGGTGTACCAGGGAATGTCAGTGGAGTGCCTGGGAGTGTCAGACGTGCCTGGGAAGTATCAGAGGTGTACCTGGGGAGTGTCAGAGGTGTGCCTGGGTGTGTCAGAGGTGTGCAAGAGTGTCAGGGTGTGCCTGGGAGTGTCGGGTGTGCCTGGGAGTGTGAGATGTGCCTTGGGTGTCAGAGATGTGCCTGGGCGTGTCAGAGGTGTGCCTGGGAGTGTCGGAGGTGTGCCTGGGGTGTGAGAGTGTGCCTGGGGTGTCGGAGGTGTGCCTGGGGTGTCGGAGGTGTGGGGTGTCGGAGGTGTGCCTGGGGTGTCAGAGGTGTGCCTGGGGTGTCGGAGGTGTGCCTGGAGTGTCAGAGGTGTGCAGGGAGTGTCGGAGGTGTGCCTGGGAGTGTCAGTGGAGTGCCTGGGAGTGTCAAAGGATGTGCCTGGGAGTGTCAAAGGTATGCCTGGGAGTGTCAGAAGAGGTGTGCCAGGAGTGTCAGAGAGTGTACTGTGGTGGTCGGGCGTGCCAGGGGTGTGAGGTGTGCCTGGGGATGGGCACAGAGTGCAGGTCTGGTGTGCCGAGAGTTAGAGGTGTGCCAGGTTAGAGGTGTGCCTGGGGTTACAGGGGTCAGTGGATGCCTGGAGTGTAGAGGTGTGCCTGGGTGTCAGGGGTGTGGAGTGGTGTCAGAGGTGTGCCTGGCGGTGTGTGATGTGCCTACCAGGATCTGGGACAGGTGTTGGGGGTGTGCCTGGGGGTGTCTGAGGGAATGCCTGGGGAGTGTCAGAGGTGTGCCTGGGATTGTCTGGGTTGTGCCTGGGAGTGTCAGGGGCAGACCAGGGGGAGTGTCTGAGGTGTGCCTGGGGTGTCAGGGCAGGGGGGGTGTCTGAGGTGTACTTGTGAGTGTCAGAGGTGTGCAGAGTGTCAGAGATGCCTGGGAGTGTCAGAGGTGTGCACCGGAGTGTCAGAGGTGTACTTAGGAGTATCGGAGGATTACCTGGGAGGTCAGGTTGTTCCTGGGAGTGTCGGAGGTGTGCCTGGGAGCGTGAAAGTGTTCCTGGGAGTGTGTAGGGTGTGCCTGGGAGTGTCGGAGGTGTGCCTGGGGAGTGTCAGAGGTGTGCTTGGGAGTGTCAGGGTGTGCCTGGGAGTGTCAGCGGTGTGCCTGGGGAGTGTCTGGGGTGTGCCTGGGGTGTCAGAGGTGTGCCTGGTAGTGTCAGAGTGCTTGGGAGTGTCAGAGGAGCACCTTGGGTGTCTGAGGGTGTGCGGAGTGTCTGGGTGTACCTGGTGTCTGGTGTGCTGGTGTCTGGGGTGTGCCTGGGTGTCAGCGGTGTGCCTGTGAGTGTCAGCGGTGTGCCTGGGAGTGTTGGGGGTGTCAGGGAGTGACAGAGGGGTACCTAGGAGTGTCAGATGTGTACCTGGGAGTGTCAGAGGTGTGCCTGGAGTGTCAGAATGTGCCTGGGAGTGTCAGAGGTGTGTCTGGAAGTGTTGGACGTGTGCCTGGGGTGCCTGGGGTGTTGCAAGTGTCTGGGATGTAACGCGAGGTATCTGGGTGTGCATAGGTCCCAGAGGTGTGCACCAGGTGTCAGGTGTGCAGGTGTCAGGGGTGTGCCAGGGTATCTGGTGTGCCTGGGTGTCAGGAGTGTGCCTCTGGAGTGTCGGAGGTGTGCCTGGCGGTGTCTGGAAGTGTGCCTGGCTGTGTCAGCGGTGTGCCTGGGAGTGTCACCGGTGTGCCTGGGAGTGTTAGAGGTGTATCAGGGGTGACAGAGAGGAATGCCTGGGAGTGTCAGTGAACGAGTGTCAGAGGTGTGCCTGAGTGTCAGAGGCGTGCCGGGAGTGTCAGAGGAGTATCTGGGAGACAGGACAGAGTGTCAGAGGTGTGCCTGGGAGTGTCAGAGGTGTGCCTGGAAGTGTCAGGGGTGTGCCAGGGGTGCCAAGGTGTGCCTGGGGTGTCGTAGATGTGCCTGGAGTGTCTGGGGTGTGCCTGGGAGCGTCAGAGGTGTGCCTGGAGTGTCAGGGTGTACCATGGAGTGTCAGAGGTGTGCCTGGGAGTGTAGAGGTGTGCCTGGGAGTGTCGGAGGTGTGCCTGGGATTGTGAGAAGTGTGCCTGGGGTGTCAGGTGTGCCTGGGAGTGTCGGAGGTGTACCTGGCAGTGTCAGCGGTGTGCCTGGGGAGTGTCAGAGGTGTATCAGGGAATGACAGTGGAGTCCTGGGAGTGTCAAATGTATGCTTGGGAGTGTCAGATGTGCAAGTCAGAGGTGTGCCAGGGTGTCAGAGGTGTGCCTGGGTGTGTCAGGTGTGCCTGAGGTGTGAGAGTGTGCCTGGGAGGTCTGGGTGTGCCTGGGGTGTCTGGGGTGTGCCTGTGAGTGTCAGAAGGAGTACGTGGGAGTGTCATGAGGTGTGCCTGGGGTGTCAGTGGTGTACCAGGGGTGTCAGTTGAGTGCCTGGGGAGTGTCAGAGGTGTGCCTGGGAGTGTCGGAGGTGTGTACATGGAGTGTCAGAAAGCAGAGTGTCACAGGTGTCCCTGGGTGTGTGAGGTGTGCCTGCGAGTGTGAGGTGTGCCTAGAGTGTCTGGGGTGTGGGGGTGTCAGAGGTGTGCCTGGGGTATCAGCGGTGTGCCTGGGGTGTGGGGTGTGCCTGGGTGTCAGAGGTGTGCCTGGGAGTGTCTGGTGCACTTGGGGAGTGTCAGAGGGCACCTTGGTGTCTGAGGTGTGCCTGGGAGTGTCTAAGGTGTGCCTGGCAGTGTCTGAGGTGTGCCTGGCAGTGTCTGAGGTGTACGCTGGGTGTCAGCAGTGTGCCTGGAGTGTCAGCAGTGTGCCTGGGAGTGTTAGAGGTGTATCAGGGGAGTGACAGAGGAGTGCCTAGGGTGTCAGATGTGTGCCTTGGAGTGTCAGAGTGTGCCTGGGAGTATCGGAGTGTGCCTGGGAGTGTCAGAGAGGTGTAACTGGGAGTGTCAGAGATGTACCTGGGAGTGTGAGGTGTGCCTGGGGAGTGTCAGAGGTGTATCTGGAAGTGTTGGACGTGTGCCTGGGAGTGCCTGGGGTGTGCCTGAGTGTCTGGGGTGTGCCTGGGAGTGTCTGAGGGTGTGCCTGGAGTCTCAGGGTGTGCCTGGGGGTGTCAGAGGTGTACCTGGGGTGTCAGTGGTTTACCAGGGAGTGTCTGAGGGGTGCATGGGGTGTCAGAGGGTGTGCCTGGGAGTGTCAGGAGGTGTACCTGGCAGTGTCTGAAGTGTGCCGGCAGTGTCAGCGGTGTGCCTGGGAGTGTCACCAGTGTGCCTGGGAGTGTTAGAGGTGTATCAGGGGGTGACAGAGGAGTACCTAGGGTGTCAGTGGAGTACCTGGGGAGTGTCAGGAGGTGTACCTGGGGTGTCAGGTGTCAGGGCCTGGGGTGTCAGGTGTGCCTGGGGTGTCAGAGGTGTACCAGAGGTGTCAAGGTGTGTCAGGAATGTGCCTGGGGTGTCTGGGGTGTACCTGGGGTGTCAGAGGTGTGCCTGGGAGTGTCAGGAGGTGTGCCATGGGTGTCAGGGTGTGCCTGGGGTGTGGAGGGTGTGCCTGGGGTGTCTGGGGTGTGCCTGGGGGTGTCTGGGGTGCCTGGCAGTGTCTGGTGTGTCTGGCAGTGTCTGGGGTGTGCCTGGCAGTGTCAGCGGTGTGCCTGGGGAGTGTCAGCGGTGTGCCTGGGGAGTGTGGGGGTGTATCAGGGGGTGACAGAGGGGTATGCCTAGGGTGTCAGGGTGTGCCTGGGGTGTCAGAGGTGTGCCTGGGGTATCGGAATGTCCTGGGAGTGTCAGAGGTGTGCCTGAGTGTCAGAGGTGTGCCTGGGGTGTCAGGGGTGTGCCAGGGAGTGTCAGTGGGTACATGGGAGTGTCAGAGGTGTTCTGGGAGTGTCGGCGGTGTACATGGAATGTCAGAGGTGTGCCTGGCAGTGTCAGCAGTGTGCCTGGGAGTGTCAGAGTGTGCCTGGGAGTTATCTTAGGGTGTGCCTGGGGGTGTCTGGGGAGTGCCTGGGTGTCTGAGGTGTGCCTGGAGTGTCAGAGAATGCCAGGAAGTTTCACAGGGGTGCCTGGGGTGTGGGGGTGTGCCTGCAGGTGTGAGGAGGTGTGCCTGGGAGTGACTGGGGTGTGCCAGGGTGTCAGGGGTGTGCCTGGGGTGTCTGGGGTGTGCCTGGGGTGTCTGGGGTGTGCCTGGGGTGACAGGGGGAGAACCAGGAGTGAAGAGGTGTATCTGGGGTGTCAGAGGTCTACCAGGGAGTGTCTGGGGTGTGCCTGGAAGTGTCAGAGGTGTGCCAGGGTGTCAGAGGAATGCCTGGGAGTGTCAGAGGTGTGCCGCAAGGTGTCAGTGGTGTCCAGAGATGTCAGAGGTGTGCCTGGAATGTCTGGGGTGTGCCTGGGGAGTGTCTGGGCTGTGCCAGGGTGTCAGAGAATTACCAGGGAGTGTCACAGGAGAACCAGGGTGTCTGGGGAGAACCTGGGGAGTGTGAGAGGTGTGCCTGAGAGTGTGAGAGGTGTGCCTGGGGTGTCTGGGGTGTGCCTGGGGTGTCGGCGGTGCACATGGAATGTCAGGTGTGCCTGGCAGTGTCAGCGGTGTGCCTGGGTGTCAGAGGTGTGCCTGGGGTGTCTTGGGTGTGCCTGGGGTGCCTGAGGCAGTGCCTGGGGGTGTCTGGGGTGTGCCTGGGGAGTATCAGAGAATGCCAGGGGTGTCAGGGGTGCCTGGGGTGTGAGAGGTGTGCCTGGGGAAGTGACTGGGGTGTGCCAGGGAGTGTCAGAGGTGTGCCTGGGTGTGTCTGGGGTGTGCCTGGGGTGTCAGAGGTGTGCCTGGGGTGTCAGGGGTGTGCCAGAGAGTGTCTGAGGTTGAACTGGGAGTGTCAGAGGTGTGCCTGGGGTGTCGGAGGTGTACCTGGGAGTGTCACCGGTGTATCCTGGGAGTGTTAGAGGTGTATCAGGGAGTGACAGAGGAGTGCCTGGGGTAGAGGTGTATCTGGGGAGTGTGAGAGTGTGCCTGGGAGTGTCTCGGTGTGCCTGAGAGTGTCAGAGGTGTGCCTGGGGTGTCAGGAGGCGTGCCTGGGAGTGTCAGAGGTGTACTGGGAGTTTCAGAGGTGTGCCTGGGATTGTCAGAGAGTGTCCTGGAGTGTCAGAGGTGTATCTGGGAGTGAAAGTGTGCCTGGGTATCTGCGGTGTGCGAGTGTCAGAGGTGTGACTGGGAGTGTCAGGGGTTGTACCAGGGGTGTCAGTGGAGTACCTGGGGTGTCAGAGGTGTACCTTGGGTTTCAGAGGTTTACCTGGGGTGTCAAGCGGTGTATCTGGGTGTGGACGTGTGTGCCTGGGTGTCAGAGGTGTACCAGGGATGTCAGTGGAGTGCCTGGGGTGTCAGTCGTGTGCCTATATCAGGAGGTGTGCCTGGGGTGTCAGATGTGTGCCTGGGGTGTCAGAGGTGTACTAGAGAGTGTCAGAGGTGTGCCTGGGAGTGTCAAGGTGTGCCTGGGGAGTGTCAGGGTGTACCAGAGAGTGTCAGAGGGTGTGCCTGGGAGTGTCGGAGGTGTGCCTGGGAGTGTCAAAGATGTACCTTGGAGGTGTCAGAGATGTACCTGGGCGTGTCAGAGGTGTGCCTGGGGTGTCGGAGGTGTGCCTGGGAGTGTGAAGTGTGCCTGGAGTGTCAGGTGTGCCTGGGAGTGTCGGAGGTGTGCCTGGGGTGTCGGAGGTCAGGGTGTGCCTGGGGTGTGGAGGTGTGGGTGTGTCAGAGGTGTGCCTGGGGTGTCAGGTGTGCCTGGGGTGTCAGTGGGGTGTCAAAGGATGTGCCTGGGGTGTCAAGGTGTGCCTGGGAGTGTCAGTGGTGTGCCAGGAGTGTCAGAGGTGTACCTGTTAGTGTGGGGCGTGCCTGAGGTGTGAGGGTGTGCCTGGGGTTTCTGGGGAATGCCTGGAAGTGTCGGAGGTGTGCCTGGGGTGTCAAAGGTGTGCCTGGGGTGTCAGAGGTGTACCTGGGGAGTGTCAGGGGTGTGCCAGGGAGTGTCAGGGGTGTACCAGGAGTGTCAGTGGGTACCTGGGAGTGTCAGGGGTGTACCTGGGAGTGTCAGAGGTGTAAATGGGTGTCAGAGGTGTACCTGGCAGTGTCAGCAGTGTGCCTAGGATTGTCAGAGGTGTGCCTGGGTGTGTGAGAGGTGTGCCTAGGAGTGTCTGAGGTGTGCCTGGGGTGTCAGAGGTGTACCTGGGATTGTCTGGGTTGTGCCTGGGGTGTCAGGGCAGACCAGGGGTGAAAGTGTACCTGGGAGTGTCAGAGGTGTACCAGGGAGTGTCAGAGGAATACCTAGGGTGTCAGAGGTGTGCCTGGGAGTGTCAGAGGTGTGCTAGGGTATCCGGGGTTTATCTCTGGGGTGTCAGGTTGTACCTTGGAGTGTCGGAGGTGTGCCTGGGAGCGTGAGAGTGTTCCTGGGGTGTCTTAGGTGTGACCTGGGGTGTCGGAGGTGTACCTGGGGTGTCGGGGTGTGCTAGGAGTGTCAGGGGTGTGCCTGGGGTGTCAGCGGTGTGCCTGGGAGTGTCTGGGGTGTGCCTGGGGTGTCAGAGGTGTGCATGGGGAGTGTCAGAGGTGCACTTGGGGTGACAGAGGGGCACCTTGGAGTGTCTGAGAGTAAGCCTGGGAGTGTCTAAGGTGTACCTGGGGTGTCAGAGATGTACCTGAGGAGTGTCCAGAGGTGTATCTGGGGAGTATCAGGTGTGCCTGGGAGTGTCAGAGGTGTATCTGGGAGTATCGGAGGTGTACCTGGGAGTGTCAGAGAGGTGTGCCTGGGAGTGTCAGAGGTGTACCTGGGGTGTCAGAGATGTACCTGAGAGTGTCAGAGGTGTACCTGGGAGTATCGGAGGCGTGCCTGGGGAGTGTCAGAGAGGTGTGCCCTGGGTTTCAGAGGTGTACCTGGGATTGTCAGAGATGTACCTGAGGTGTCAGGGTGTATCTGGGAGTGTGAGAAGTGTGCCTGGGTGTCTGCGGTGTGCCTGGGAGTGTCAGAGGTGTGACTGGGAGTGTCAGGGGTTGTACCAGGAGTGTCAGTGGAGTGCCTGGAGTGTCAGAGGTGTGCAGCAGGTTTCAGAGGTTTACCTGGGAGTGTCAGCAGTGTGTCTGGGAGTGTCGGACGTGTACCTGGGAGTGTCAGAGGTGTAGAGGAATGTCAGTGGAGTACCTGGTAGTGTCAGTCGTGTGACCTGGAGTATCAGAGAGGTGTGCCTGGGAGTGTCAGATGTGTACCTGGGGAGTGTCAGAGGTGTGCCAGAGAGTGTCAGAGGTGTACCTGGGAGTGTCAAGGTGTGCCTGGGGAGTGTCAGAGGTGTGCCAAGTGTCAGAGGTGTGCCTGGGAGTGTGGGGTGTGCCTGGGGTGTCAAGATGTACTGGAGTGTCAGAGATGTGCCTGGGCGTGTCAGAGGTGTGCCTGGGGAGTGTCGGAGGTGTACCTGGGAGTGTGAGGTGTGCCTGGGGTGTCGGGTGTGCCTGGGGTGTCGGGTGTGCCTGGGGTGTCGGAGGTGTGCCTGGGAGTGTCAGAGGTGTGCCTGGGAGTGTCGGAGGTGTGCCTGGGAGTGTCAGAGGTGTGCCTGGGGTGTCGGAGGTGTGCCTGGGGTGTCAGTGGAGTGCATGGGAGTGTCAAAGGATGTGCCTGGGAGTGTCAAGGTGTGCCTGGGAGTGTCAGTGGTGTGCCAGGGTGTGGGGTGTACCTGTTGGTGTGGAGGCTGACAGAGTGTGAGGTGTACCTGGAGTTTCTGGGGAATACCTGGATGGGAGGTGTGCCTGGGGAGTGTCAAGGTGGACCTGGGGAGTGTCAGAGAGGTGTACCAGGAGTGTCAGGGGTGTGCCAGGAGTGTCAGTGGAGTGCCTAAGAATTCAGAGGTGGCCCAGGAGTGTCAGAGGTGTAAATGGAGTGTCAGAGTGCAGTGTCAGCGGTGTACCTAGGATTGTCAGAGGTGTGCCTGGGTGTGTGAGGAGGTGTGCCTAGGGGTGTCTGGGGTGTGCCTGGGGTGTCAGAGGTGTACCTGGGTTGTCTGAGGTTGTACCTGGGGTGTCAGGGCAGACCAGGGGTGAAAGAGGTGTGCCTGGGGTGTCAGAGGTGTAGGGAGTGTCTGAGGTGCTTGTGGGTGTCAGAGGTGTGCAGGGGTGTCAGAGGAATACCCTGGTGTGCAGGGGTGTGCCTGGGGAGTGTCAGGTGTACTTAGGGTATCGGAGGTTTGCCTGGGAGTTTCGGAGTTGTACCTTGGAGTGTTGGAGGTGTACCTGGGAGCGTGAGAGTGTTCCTGGGAGTGTGGGTGTACCTGGGAGTGTCAGAGGTGTACTCTGAGTGTCAGAGGTGTCCTTGGGGTGTCAGAGGTGTGCCTGGGGTGTCAGCGGTGTACCTGGAGTGTCTGGGGTGTGCCTGGGGTTAGAGGTGTGCATGGGAGTGTCAGAGGTGCACTTGGGGTGACAGAGGGCACCTTGGGTGTCTGGAGATAAACCTGGGGAGTCTCTAAGGTGTACTAGGGGTGTGAGATGTGCCTGAGGTGTCAGAGGGTGTATGCAGGGAGTATCAGGAGGTGTACCTGGAGTGTCAGAGGAGGTGTATCTGGGAGTATCGGAGGTGTACCTGGGAGTGTCAAGAGGTGTACCTGGGAGTGTCAGGGCATGCCTGGGGAGTGTCAGAGATGTGACCACCAGAGTGTCAGGAGGTGGCACCGGGAGTATCGGAGGCGTGCCTGGGAGTGTCAGAGGTGTACCTGGGGAGTTTCAGAGGTGTGCCTTAGCATTGTGAGATGTACCTGAGAGTGTCAGAGGTGTATCAGTGTTGGACGTGTACCTGAGAGTGCCTGGGGTGTACCTGGGGAGTGTCTGGGGTGTACCTGGGGTGTCTGAGGTCTGAAATCTCAGAGGTGTACCTGGGAGTGTCAGAGGTGTACCTAGGAGTGTCAGGGGTGTACCAGGGAGTGCGAGGTGTCACCTGGGTGTCAGGGTGGCACAGGAGTGTCGGAGGGCACTGGCAGTGTCTGAAGTGTGACCTGGCTGTGTCAGCGTGCCTGGAAGTGTCACCGGTGTACTGGGGAAGGTTAGGGTGTCAGGTGGACTGACAGAGGAGTGCCTGGTGTCAGTGGAGTACCTGGGGTGTCAGGGTGTACCTGGGAGTGTCAGGTGTACCTGGGGTGTGAGAAGTGCCTGGGGGTGTTGGTGCCTGGGGAGTGTCAGGCGCCCTGGCAGTGTCATGGTGTGCCTGGGGTGTCAGAGGTGTACCAGGGAAATGTCAGTTGGCTACGAGTGTCAAGGTGTGCCTGAGTGTCAGAGGTGGCACCAGGAATGTGTCAGTGAGTACCTGGGAGAGTGAGGTGTGCCAGGGTGTCAGAGTTTTGGGTGTGTCGGAGGTGTAACTGGGAGTGTGAAAGTGTACCTGGAGAGTCTGGGGTGCACCTGGAGTGTCTGAGGTGTGCCTGGGGAGTGTCGAAGGTGTGGGGAGTGTCATAGGTGTACCTGGGTGTGTGTGCAGGGGTGTCAGTTCACCTGGGAGTGTCAGAGGTGTACCTGGGGAGTGTCGAGGTGTACATGGTGTCAGAAATACCAGGAGTGTCAGTTGAGTACCTGGGGTGTAAAGGTGTACCTGGGAGTGTCAGAGATGTACCTGGGAGGACAGAGGTGTGGGGGTGTCAGGGGTGCCTGGGTGTGTCGGAGTGTAACTGGGGTGTGAGAGGGGTGTGCAGGTGTGAAGTGTGCCTAGGAGTGTCTGAGTTGACACTGGGAGTGTCAGAGGTGTACCTGGGGTCAGGGTGTACTGGGGTGTGCTGGGTGTGCGAGTGTGGGGTGTGTCTGGGGAGTGTCAGAGGTGCTTGGGAGTGTCAGAGGAGCACCTTGGGTGTCTGAGGTGGACCTGGGAGTGTCTAAGGTGTGCCTGGCAGTGTCTGAGGTGTGCCTGGCAGTGTCTGGGGTGTACCTGGCAGTGTGAGCGGTGTGCCTGGCAGTGTCAGCGGTGTACCTGGGGTGTTGAGGTGTATCAGGGGTGACAGAGAGTGCCTAGGGGTGTCAGATGTGTCACTGGGAGTGTCAGAGGTGTGCCTGGGGTATCAGGAGGTGTACCTGGAAGTGTCAGAGGTGTGCCTGGGGAGTGTCAGAGGTGGCCTGGGGTGTCAGAGATGTACCTGGGGTGAGAGGTGTATGTGTTGGACGTGTGCATTGGGGAGTGCCTGACGTGCACCGAGTGTCTGGGGTGTGCCGGAGTGTCTGGGTGTGCCTGGAAGTCTCAGAGGTGTGCTGGGTCAGAGGTGTGCACAGGGGTGGTGGTGTGCCGAGGTGTCTGAGGTGGACCTGGGGTGTCAGAGGGTGTGCCTGGGAGGTGTCAGGGTGTGCCTAGCAGTGTCTGAAGTGTGACCGGCAGTGTCAGCGGTGTGCCTGGGAGTGTCACCGGTGTGCCTGGGTGTTAGGGGTGTGTCAGGGGTGACAGAGGAGTGCCTAGGGTGTCAGTGGAGTACCTGGGAGTGTCAGAGGTGTACGTGGAGTGTCAGAGGTGTACCTGGGGAGTGTCAGAGGAGTATCTGGGAGTGTCAGGCGTGCCTGAGGTGTCAGAGGTGTGCCTGGGAGTGTCAGGGGTGTACCTGGGGTGTCAGAGGTGTACCAGAGAGTGTCAAGGTGTGCCTGGGGTGTCGGAGATGTGCCTGGGGAGTGTCTGGGGTGTGCCTGGGGTGTCAGAGGTGTGCCTGGGGTGTCAGAGGTGTGCCATGGGTGTCAGAGGTGTGCCTGGGGAGTGTAAGAGGTGGCACCTGGGAGTGTCAAGGTGTGCCTGGGAGTGTGAGAGATGTAACTGGGAGTGTCGGAGGTGTGCCTGGGGTGTCCAGGTGTGCCTGGCAGTGTCAGGAGGTGTACCTGGGAGTGACAGAGGTGTCCAGGGAATGTCAGTGGGTGCCTGGGGAGTGTCAAGGTGTACCTGGGGTGTCAGAGATGTGCCTGGGAGAGTCAGAGGTGTGCCAGGGTGTCAGAGGTGTGCCTGGTGTGTCGGAGGTGTGCCTGGGAGTGTGAGAAGTGTGCCTGGGAGAGTCTGGGGTGTGCCTGGGAGTGTGGTGTGCCTGGGGTGTCTGGGGTGTGCCTGGGGAGTGTCGAGGTGTGCGTGGGAGGGTCATAGGTGTGCCTGGGAGTGTCAGTGGTGTACCAGGGGGTGTCAGTTGAGTACCTGGGAGTGTCAGAGGTGTGCCTGGGGAGTGTCGGAGGTGTATCTGGAAGTGTTGGACGTGTGCCTGGGTGCCTGGGGTGTACCTGGGGGTGTCTGGGGTGTGCCTGGGGTGTCTCAGGTGTACCTGGAAGTCTCAGACGTGTGCTGGAGTGTCCAGGGAGTGTGCCTGGGGAGTGTCAGGGGTGTACCAGGGAGTGTCTGAGGTGTACCTGGGAGTGTCAGAGGTGTACCTGGGAGTGTCGGAGGTGTACCTGGCAGTGTCTGAAGTGTACCTGGCTGTGTCAGCGGTGTACAAGTGCCACCAGTGTGCCTGGGAGTGTTAGAGGTGTATCAAGGGAGTGACAGAGGTACCTAGGAGTGTCAGTGGAGTACCTGGGAGTGTCGGTGTACCTGGGAGTGTCAGAGGTGTGCCTGGGAGTGTCAGAGGTATCTGGGAGTGTCTGTACGCCTGCCTGAGAGTGTCAGGGTGTTCCTGGGGAGTGTCAGAGGTGTGCCTGGGGTGTCAGAGATGTACCTGAGGTGTTAGGGGTGTACCTGGGAGTGCGGTGTACCTGGGGTGTCAGAGGTGTGCCTGGGGTGTCAGAGGGTGTGCCAGGGAGTGTCAGAGATGTACCTGGTGTCAGAGGTGTGTCTGGAAGTGTTGGACGTGTACCTGGGGTGCCTGGGGTGTGCCTGGGGTGTCTGGGGTGTACCTGGGAGTGTCTGGGGTATGCCTGGAGTCTCAGAGGTGTACCTGGGAGTTTCAGAGGTGTGCCTGGGAGTGTCAGGGAGTGTACCAGGGTGTCCAGGGGTGTGCCTGGGAATGTCAGAGGTGTACCTGGGAGTGTCGGAGGTGTGCCTGGCAGTGTCTGGAAGTGTGCCTGGCTGTGTCAGCGGTGTACCTGGGGAGTGTCACCGGTGTGCCTGGGAGTGTTAGAGGTGTATCAGGGGTGACAGAGGTACCTGGGGTGTCAGTGGAGTAGACTGGGAGTGTCAGGGTGTACCTGGGAGTGTCAGGGTGTGCCTGGTAAGCAATACCGTAACTTCTAG
>NW_024748752.1:0-12190 GCF_018991925.1 Homarus americanus
TGTATTAGGCCCTCTGCTGTTTGTTATATTCATTAATGATCTTGATTTAGGCATAACTAGTAGGATTAGTAAATTTGCAGATGATACCAAAATGGGGAGAGTGATAAATTCAGACAGTGACTTTGAACACCTTCAAAGAGATCTAGGTACCTTACATGAGTGGTCAGTAGACTAGCAAATGAATTTTAATAGTGATAAATGCAAGGTACTACAGATAGGGAAGACGAATACAAACGTTAAGTATAAACTAGGTAACACGGAAATAGAAAACTCAGTTTGTGAAAAAATATCAAGGTGTATTTGTTAGCAACGACTTGAAACCTAGACAACAATGTATTAGCGTTCGCAACAAGGCAAACAGGATTCTTGGGTTCATATCTAGGTCTGTGAGTAACAGAACTGCTGACGTTATCTTGAAACTTTACCTAGCATTAGTGAGGCCACACATGGATTATGCGGTTCAGTTCTGGTGTCCTTATTATAGAATGGGATGAGTAGATTCTTGGAGAGAGTACAAAGAAGAAATTAATAAAATTATCCATAATATTAGAACCTTCCATATGAAGTTAGAAAGCACTGAAAAGTTTAGCTTACATTCATTAGGAGAGGCGTAGAGTTAGGGGAGATATGATAGAGGTGTTCAAGTGGGTAAGCGGGATTAACAAGGGTAAAATGGAAGATGTTCTGAAGCTCAGTAATAACGAAATAACTAGAACAAATGGCTTTAAATTAGATAAATTCCGATTCAGAAAGGATATAGGCAAGCACTGGTTTGGTAATAGAGTTGTGGATATGTGGAATAGGCTACTGAGTGCTATAGTAGGATCGGGGACGCTAGGGAGCTTCAAGACGAAGTTGGATATATAACATGGAAGTGCTAGGAAAGGGATCTGTCTCTGTATGGGCCAGTCGGGCTCCTTGCATCCCACTCTCTTATGTTCTTATGTTCTATGTTCACCCCACACACCCACTACATCTCACCTCACAATCGTCACTACATTTCACTTCACAATCTTCACTACATCTCACCTCACAATCTTCACTACATCTCACTTCACAATCTTCACTACATCTCACTTCACAATCTTCACTACATCTCACTACACAATCTTCACTACATCTCACTTCACAACCTTCACTACATCTCACTTCACAATCTTCACTACATCTCACTTCACATCTTCACTACATCTCACTTCACAATCTTCACCATATCTCACTTCACAATCTTCACCACATCTCACTTCACAATCTTCACCAAATCTCACTTCACAACTTCACCACATCCTCACTCACAACCCTTACCCACTCTCACTCACCAATCTCCACCAAGATCCCACTCCACACCTCACTCACATCCCACTCACAATCTCCACTACATCCCACCTCACACCTCACCTCACATCCTCACTCACACCCTCACTACATCCCACTCACAACTTCACCACATCCTCACTCACAATCTCACTACATCCCACTCACAATCTTCACCACTCTCAATCCACAATCTCACTACATCTCACTCACAATCTTCACTACATCTCACTCTCACAATCTTCACTACATCCACCCACAATCTTCACCACCCTCACTTCACAATCTTCATTAGCATCCTACTCACACCACTACATCTCACTTCACAATCTTCACTACATCTCACTTCACAATCTTCACTACATATCACTTCACAATCTTCATTACATCTCACTTCACAATCTTCACTACATCTCACTTCACAATCTTCACTACATCCCACTTCACAATCTTCACTACATCTCTCTTCACAATCTTCACTACATCCCACTTCACAAACTTCACTACATCTCACTTCACAATCTTCACTACATCTCACTTCACAATCTTCAATACATCTCACTTCACAATCTTCACTACATCTCACTTCACAATCTTTCCCTACATCTCACTTCACAATCTTCACCATATCTCACTTCACAATCTTTACTACATCTCACTTCACAATCTTCACTACATCTCACTTCACAATCTTCACTACATCTCACTTCACAATCTTCACTACATCCCACTTCACAATCTTCACTACATCTCACTTCACAATCTTCACCACATCTTACTTCACAATCTTCACTACATCTCACTTCACAATCTTCACTACATCTCACTTCACAATCTTCACTACATCCCACTTCACAATCTTCACTAAATCTCACTTCACAATCTTCACTACATCTCACTTCACAATCTTCACTACATCCCACTTCACAATCTTCACTACATCTCACTTCACAATCTTCACTACATCTCACTTCACAATCTTCCCTACATCTCATTTCACAATCTTCACTACATCTCACTTCACAATCTTCACTACATCTCACTTCACAATCTTCATTACATCTCACTTCACAATCTTCACTACATCTCACTTCACAATCTTCACTACATCTCACTTCACAATCTTCATTACATCTCACTTCACAACCTTCACTACATCTCACTTCACAATCTTCACTACATCTGACTTCACAATCTTCACCACATCTGACTTCACAATCTTCACTACATCTCACTTCACAATCTTCACTACATCTCACTTCACAATCTTCACTAACACCATCCTTCATCACTACATATAACATCCATCATCACTACTTATAACACCATCCATCATCATCACTACATATAATACTATCCATCATCACTACATATAACACGATCCATCATCACTACATATAACACCATCCACCATCACTACATATAGAACCATCCATCACGACATATAACACCATCCGACCTCATTACATATAACACCAACCATCATCACTACATATAACATCATCCATCATCACTACATATAACTCCATCCATCATCACTACATATAACACCATCCATCATCACTACATATAACACCATCCATCATCACTACATATTATAATACCAT
The DNA here is from genome assembly GCF_018991925.1 of Homarus americanus. Lineage (NCBI taxonomy): Eukaryota > Metazoa > Arthropoda > Malacostraca > Decapoda > Nephropidae > Homarus > Homarus americanus. Next base: position 2,922 of record NW_024748752.1, read on the forward strand.
CCATCATCTTTACAAACACCATCCCTCTTTACTATAGTGATAAACAGAGCTTTATTTTGTTGTCAATTTCTTTAAATTCCAACCTTATTAAACCGTAATTCTTTCTGTATGGTCAAATTTTGATTTGACCTCAGTGAGAGAGCTGTTAGTGTCAGTACATCACAATGGTGTTCCGACGCACTGTATCGAAGGTGACTAAGGTGGAGGTAAAGCCTTGCCAGATGAAGGAGAAGGGCCCCCGATCTAACAAACTGCAGACCACAAAACACACTAAGACCCAAAACAACAAGACCCAAAACAACAAGAAGAAGAAGGAAACTACCACTTTCTGCCGTGTACAAAAGGACCAGTACCTGCCATGGGGAGACTACATCTTCACCGGGAAAAAGACACAAAAGAAGCGCTGAACCTACGCTTCTGATATTTAAAAATACTGTAATAAAAAACATATTAATTGATTTTGTTTGTATTATTTATGCTTTTTTTTATTTTCATCTGTAAACGTGCTGTTTTGGGAATATATTTTGAGTTACATAATATTTAGGTACAGCAGTTTATTTCACTGTATCTACTTGTTTACCAAGTAACTGGACTTACAGTCTCCGATCGGGATTCTCAAAACAAATATTTGGCATCGAACTCCGTGAGTGAGCTCGTAATCTAGCCTGTAACTTACAGGACCTCAACACCATCAACCTGGATATAGTAGTCGCTATTTCCGGATTGCATGAAAAAAAATTAATAATATATGTTTTAATAATGCTTGTTAGACTTGTTTTATCATAGAATAATGAAAAAATGTTTTGTACATCAACATACTAAAATACAATATTAGTTTTTTTTTACGACAAGAAGAGGCTTGGCTGTTCTATTTCTCGCTTTATGGAAGAGATGCAGCTTTTGTCTTCTTACAACTTTTCAAGTAATTTGTACCAAAATAGAAGATTTTTATTGTCCACATTTAGGGTATATTTTTTTTTATGACTGAATAAACTTGCAGATAGACCTTATTAATGTGGTATAGCTGTAAATATCCTTCAGTAATGAAATCCAAATATGAGGTCAAGTGAACATTTTTGCTTAGACTCCGCCTTTGTTAGGACCAAGTTATAACAAGTTATTCTGCCAAGTATCCAATAAGTACCCATGACTCAGAGTTAAATAATACCTAACCTAATCTAAGTTCATCAAACTTAATAAAAAAAGTGGGGCAAAAAATAAGTGGTAAAGAAATTTTTTTCTCAGAAAAAGAATTATATTCAGAGGTTTTTTATCCGATACCTTCAGTCGTGATTATTTTGATACAAAATTAGTAAAATGTATTTAACCCTAACACTACCTCACCTTACCTAATCTTACCTTACCTTATCTAACCTAACCTAATGTTACCTAACCTAACCAAGCCGCAACGCTCATGACACAATTGAGTTCTCTAGAAAGTTTTAATTTCATTTCTTTTTTTAAAAATACATTTGCAGAGACAACAAACTTTTGATAATTATTTCTCCAACATATCTATAAATCTGTTGATGATATATAAATTTAGGATAGGTTAGGTTTGGTGTGATTAGGATAGGTTAGGCTAGTTTAGGATAGTCTAAGTTAGCTTAGGAAAGGCTAAGTTAGGTTACGATACACTAGGTTAGGTTTTAATCTGCATGATATTTTTACTGAACTTTTAAACGATGTTATAATCCTGGCAGCAGGGTATCGATCACGAAAATAACACTTTGGTAGTTATAACATTTGATAAAGTTTATTATTACTGTAACATGAAACAAATCACTATAGCTGTACTTATCAATCCAGTATTAAATCTGTATTATCTTTGACCATCGCTCATTGGCCAGCTTATCTCTGCACTGTTCTCTGATATAATAAAGTATTGGTGAATGAGAATATTAATCATTTGTGAGTCACTTACTATAAAGGAAACTGTAACGGATTCTATGGACAGTTGGGAATATTTTCACGGAATAAGTCGGAGTAACTCCCCTCTTGCCCAAAAGCGATCCAAGGAGTTAATTCACAGAGCGAAAATCTAGACGAGTCTTCCTTGTTTGTTTTAGGTCATAACAACGAAAAGTTTAATAATGTTTATTACAATGATTCAGGTTTTACTGTAATTCTTCTTTTTTTATATTTTTAGTATTTTGTAGATTTTTTTCACCCAGTTCATTTCTTGTTTAGATTCATTATTGCAATTATTTTTATTACAGAGTTGAATTAAAAGTTTATATCTAAGTATTTTACAGCTTCACAAATACTTTTATAAAATGTTGATACACACAGTGGACAGTTTTTAGTTCTTTCTTGTAATACCTCAGTATTACTCTGTTAAATTCTTACCATTTACACCTGACCATTTATTTATTTATTTTAAAATTGTTTAAAGAGAGAACATCACCAGCAGGATACAGATGATGAAGTAAATAGAAGTTTGTAACCTAACCCTACCCCCCACTGCTACCCCTCCCTCTTGTCCCACATTCTTACTCGTCACTCCTACCCCTTACTCCTACCCCTTACTCCCACCCCTTAATCCCACCCCTTATTCCCACCCCTTATTCCCACCCCTTGCTCCCACCCCTTCCTTCTACCCCTTACTTCTACCCCTTACTCCTACCCCTTACTTCTACCCCTTACTTCTACCCCTTACTCCTACCACTTACTCCTACCACTTACTCATACCCCTTACTCCCACCCCTTGCTTCCACCCTCTTACTCGTACCCCTTGCTCCCACCCCTTACTCCTCTGTCTGCCCACCTTACCACCTGTCCCCTTACTCTGCCTCCTTAATCCCACCCTTAATCCTGCCTCCCACCTTACTCCCACCCTTGCCTCCACCCCTTACTCCTGCCTTACTTTATACTCCCACCTGCTCCCACCCTTACTCCCATATACTCCTCTTCCTCCTGTCTCCCCACCCCTTACTCCCACCTTACTCTCTTATACTCCCACCTTACTCACCCCCTAACTCCCACCATACTCCATGTCTCCTTGCCTCCCCTTACTCCCCACCCTTACTCCCTTGTCCCCTTACTCCTCTTTATATCCCCTACCCCTGCTCCCCACCCTCCCACCCTTACTCCCACCACCCTACTGTCTCCCACCCTTACTCCCACCCCATACTCCCTTACTCCCATGTCTCCACCCATACTCCCACATATCCCCTGTCCTTACTCCCTTCTCCCGCCTTGCTCCACTCCCTTCTCCTGCTATCTGTCCACCATTACTCCATCCCTTACTCCCACCTTACTCCTACCGCCTCCTACCTCTCCACCTTACTCACCCTTACTCCCATGTACTCACCTTGCTCCACCTTACTCCACCTACTCACCCTTCACTCCTACCCTTCGCTTCTACCCCCACTGTTACCCAACACTACGCTGGTAATTGAAGACATCATACATTTGTTCACTTAGACACCACTTATTATTCAGGACCTAATGGCTATAATATCAGAGTCATTATTCTTAACTCAACTTTATATATATATCAATTGTCAAAAACCTTCACCACAGAAAGAAAAGAACAGTCGGGTATGGCAGAAAATGTAATAAACGAACATGGAGTAAGACATCAAGCTCCATATTGTAAACAAGATCATCGTCATTGTTTATTTATTGCGAGGAAAAATATTGTTCGCATTATAATTATAAAAACCTTCTGTAATTCATTCTCTTCATTACACTAAAAGGTAATGAAGTATATAAAGAAAATAGTTTATAAATTACTAAAATAAAAATACGTATAAAAAAGTAAAATAACATCTATTGATGGAATAGAAAAGAATTATATCGTAAGTGGGTAAAAGATTTCTTGGGTGGTTTTAGAATACAATAACTGTTTTCTGCATTACACCGATGGTTCCAAGTCAGAAATTATCCTTAAGTTTTGTGAATCAGTATTTACAGTTTTTCTTAAAGGGTGACTTAAGTTACGGTCACACGATCCCTTTGATGAGCAATAAATTTGGAGCAAGAAATTACGAGTAATTTCTTCCAAATGTGGTCACACGAGTGGCTCTTGGTTCAGTTACTACAGCAAGAAAAAAAAGTTAACGCCGCTGTGCGAGTAGAAGGGAGACGGAACATCACAACAACAATGCAGACGACGCAGCAGCTATCCTTGGTATTATTGTTATTATTAAAAAGAAATGAGAGAAAGCGAAGAAAAACTATTGGGGACTCGTAAGTGGCTGGCGAGGAGGAGGAACGAGTGTTTAATATAGACTGGTTCAGCTATCGTAGTTACAGTAGGGAGGGTTGTTAGTGTGTGGAGAATGACCGGCTGTATGGGCTTGTGTTTTGTAAACAAACACGCCAAAACACCACCCAAATAATAAACTCAGTGTGTCGTAAAAAACTGTTTGTGCATTTTATACATAATGTTATTGATCTATGTTATATATAGCCAAGGTAAATACTCGATAAATAAGCTTCGTGTCATTAAATATGGTATTAACCGGGTTTTGAACCGATAATCTTGCTCGAAATAGTCAATAAATTGACTATCACGATTGTCAATAAAAATGCTTCAAAAACTTGCTCGAATTTCTCGAAAATTGCTCGAAATAACTTTCCGGCAAGAAATTGCTAAAAAAAAATGCGCCCATGTGACCAGTGCTTTAGGAATTGTATGATATCCTCATGGCAATGGAAACACACACACACACACACACTCACCCCATACACAGTCACACACTCACCATGCACAATCACACACACCCATACACACACCGTACATACACAAACCATACACACACATACACACACACACACACACACACACACCATACATACACACACCATACACATACACACACCATACACACATACACACACACACACACACACACACCATGCACACACCATACAAACAAACAAACACACACCATATACGCACACACACACACACACACCATGCACACACACACACCATGCACACTCATACACACACACACCATGCACACACACACCATGCACACACACACACACACACACTAATTGTTTTAATTTAGTTCTTGGAACTCTTAAGTGGCAGCGCTTGATGTAAACACTTCTTGGCATTTTCTGTTTATCTAGTAGCAGTTATACACACAGATGTAATATGAGAAAATAAATTATGAATTCTGTCCAGGGAAGTGTTGTGAATATGACCTTGAGATAACACTTGTGTTAAGTGTGAATTTCCCTGTCTAGTGATATGTCCAACTACTACTCTGGGCCGCGAGACAGTGGTAGTGATTACAGATTGCCCACGAGGGGGCTAGTTTATTGGGCACCCCCTTACATCCTGTGCAAGGTAAAGCGCAGAAGCGTTTACAGTGCCCAACTGGGAAGCATGCGGAGTTCATGCTTGCCTTTATGACTCATGCATTAAGGGCGTAAAAGGCCTGAAGGGTCATGGGTTTTGTCAGCAAGTTACATAAAGTGACAATGATGAGTGTGTGGGGGGAAAATTCCCGGTACAATTTATCTGTTTTTGGCAAAGTGTGGCAGGTCCCTATTAATGTGAGCGGTGTTTACTGAATCAGCTGACCCTGGCTCGACCTTTTGAGAGACGCAAGCCAAGTGATCTAAGAGTCGTGAATAACATGGTGAATTACTTGGTGTTATTCATTTGGGCGAATATTTGTATAAATCAAAGGTGCTGTCACACACACACACACACACACACACACACACCACGTGGCACACCACCAACACACAGTTTCTGAGAAGGAGTTTGAGATTGTATTTAACGAAGTCTTAACTGGGAAAATGTTGTATGGCTTTTGTTATGGGGTAAGTTCTGGCGTGAACATTAAGACTATTTTCATAATTTTTTGTAACTAATATTTTTATCTGCCTGGTACAATTATTTATTAATTTGTATTGTAAGTTATGTCTTGATAGTCGATGTAATGTAACAATTTATTTTTGTGTTAATGTTCATATAGATTGGTTCAGTGTTGCGGCTCTGACTCGTCAACGATGTTAATAAGCTCTTGAGTACATACTGCTGGTGAAACTATGTTATATTAACAACACGACAGACAAGTACTATAATACCTTAACATTTAACAATAATTCGGCCTTAATTTAATTTTTTCACCAACTTAAGACACATAACCCAGAAGGAAGTAAGACGGGCAACATAACGCGGGATATCGTGGCTTCACTAAGTGCAAATTATGGAACTTGAGGTAACACATTATGGGAAAATGCGAGCCCTGCTAAGTGGTTCTCCTCAACATAGACGCAAACATCAGATGGACAAAGAAACAGAAGAACCCCGGATATACATTCATTTATTCTACAAAAAAGTTACGTAAACGAGCGTTAAATACGTTTAAGTAATCACAGTTTACGAAGCTGAAGTCGAGATATTAGAAGATGAAGAAGACTTTAGCATATCAGTATACCCCACGACCGGCGCCAGGATGTTAAGTGTGCCATCAGGGTATATTAGCGCTGAGAGGCGGGTGCTATCGTGGTATATTAGCATACCTTCACCCTGAATGGTATATCAAAAAGTACAGGATTTACTTCACAGATATTTAGTTATATCTATCGGTATATTATATAAATTATATCAATATATCTGTGTATACCAAATATGGCATCAGAGTATATCACCGTTTGCCATCATATTCTCTAAATAACCTCAAAGTATACCCCCGAATGTTTAATATCATACACTATAAATGACACTGTAGTATGTTAGTATATAATCAGGGTATAACATAAATAATATCAGCATTGTTTAGAATATCATATATATTAAGCATGAGGAATGGATGTATATGATTCAATATATCACAGTTACATAAAGCGGTATGTCAGCTCATCAGCATATCACTAGAATGACATCAGAGTATAGGACACTATACTCCAATAAATACTGTCAGGTATCTAAGTATATCAGGGTAATCACTGAGAAGTGTCAGAACATATCAGCATATTCCTTGACTGGTAACAAAGCATATCAACATACTCAAAGTATAATCAATGTCTCCGGAATAAACAAGCCAGTGACAGCAGAATATATTTCTGAAAATCAGCTGTGAAATATGTTCAGAACAGCCCAAAGTATACTATAATACTAAGCAACATTTGAAATATACCAGTATACTTCTTAACAGTCAGGGAAAAAATCATTATACAGATTAGTGTCCTCGAAGCAGATCAACTTGTCTCCTGCTTTCTGGGGACCCATTAGTGGCATATCAGTATATCCAAAGAGACACATCGGAGTATATTACCATATATCCCAAGTGCCATGAAGGGATATCAACATACCTGAGTATATTAACTAGCTCTCATAGTCTTCCTCTCTCTCTTAGATCCATCAGAATATGTCAGCATATCACCCTATCTTCTGAAGGTCCAGTTTACCTTGTTCCGAAAGTATGTCGAAGCATACTAACAGATCCCCTGAATGCCTTGAGAACATATCAGTATACTTCTAGGTTAATTCATATCATATCAGTATATCCCCTGAATCTAAGGTATAGCTAACCTCATTTCAAATTATTATTAGAGTATGTTAACATATTCCCTTAGAAGCATACCAGCATATCTCTTATGTCATTACAGTCAACCAGTATACGCTCAGAGATAGATGCAAGCATATCAGGGTATATTAGCATGCCCTGTAAGAGAGATATGAGCCTAGCTACATAACCAAGTATATCAGCATACCCCATATGCTCTTATAGTACATCAGCACACCCTCTGAGAGACAGAACCATACCAACATATCAGAACATATTAGTATATCCTTTAGAGTGATATGAACATAATGGCATATCAGATGACAAGAGTATATCAGCATAGTCTTTGAGGAGCATATCAGACCAACCTAGCATAAGCTCTTTAAGATAGATGGGAGCATATCTTAAATAGACTGGAACATACCAGAGCATATTAGCATATTAGCATATTAGCATATTAGCATATTAGCAAGGTGAGGAGGAGGAGGAGGAGGCAGGTGTCCACCGACCAGGTATGCCGATAGTCTGGTGATAATGTGGGTAAAACTGGTGTGTGTGTGTGTGTGTGTGTGTGTGTGTGTGTTCGTTCTCATGTTTATTTCTTGTAAGGTATGTGTCACCTAGCCGGCCATTTTGTTTAAATTTTTCGGTCGCTCTAAAATACCATTAAAACAATATTGAGTATAAACGTTTGGCTCAACTGATGATCTCACACATGTCCCAACTTTTTTTTGCCTCAACTCCACATTCTGTAACTCATTTAGGTAGATGTCCCTCACTACACATACACTGGACTATGTGTAATGTTGCAGCTAATGTGTTATCAAGATATTGCACATTATAAGTTCATGTGTGGTCATTATTATATCAAACGGAGGAATTTTAAAGAGCTATTACACCACCTGTATCATTAGTTGTCGCCAGGTGAAGGAATGTTTAGGTAGATTATATTTTATTTACTGTAATTAAAGTTTCAATACCTAAGACGTTCCACTATAAGAGTCTTTCAACCTCAGGTAAGGTCTAAAGACTTTCTACTCTAGGTCTTACACCCTGGAGTAGCTGTATCGTCTACATAGGTAATTACTCCACAAGGAACTACAAGTTACACCTTGATGTAATACTTCATTTATTGCCAAACTTTATAGGGAAATATTTTTTCACAAAGAATTTCAAGTTACAATTTCACATAACAAGTCACATTACAAACGTTCCTTCGGCTTACAGTTAAACTTTGCAATGTCAAGATATTTTTTCACTGCAGAGGAAAGTATGCGTCATCATCACCACACACACACACACAAAGACAAAACTCCTGTATCCAGATTCTCAAAAGTTTATAAATTAAATTCTTCCCTAAAATTAAACAGACAATACATCTATTTATCATAGAGTATGTGAACAATATCGATGCCATATTGGTTACCATCTTTGAGTTATATAATTAGTTAGCTTCATAGTGTTAATTATTTAGTTAAAAAGAAAAAATAATCTACTAGTGTGTGTTGTGACCAAAATATATCAACATTGTATTTACTTTCTCCTCCAGGGGGCACTAAGTCTAGAAAAATGACACAATTGACATCTACATAAATTGACTGATCAAGGGCAGATATTGGCTACCTTTTGTGTTACTTTGAGGTCGTAAGAACACACAGAGCTGCTCTTAAGGATGTTTACCACAATACACCTCAACCAGTTTCTCATTCACTAAGGTCAAACAATAAATCTGGTTCACAAGATACACCGTAAATTTTATTAGAATACAATAATCAATTACTGTATTAT
>NW_024748753.1:0-6574 GCF_018991925.1 Homarus americanus
GGGCCTTTGTTATACTCGATTAGAATGCTTTGTTATACTCGACCAGGAGATTTGTTATACTCGATCAGGAGACTTTGTTATACTCCGCCTGGAACTTTGTTATATTCGATCAGGGGATATGTTATACTCGATCAGGGGACTTTGTTATACTCGATCAGGGGTCTTAGTTGTACTCGTCCAGGGGGCTTTGATATACTCGGTCAGGGGACTTTGTTACACTCGATCAGGGAACTTTGTCTTACTCAATCAGGGCCCTTGTTATACTCGACCAGGGGACTTTGTTATAATCGATTAGGGGACTTTGTTATGCTCGATCTGGGGACTTTGATATACTGCGCCAGGAGACGTTGTTATTCTCGATGAGGGGATATGTTATACTCGATCAGGGGACTTTGTTATACTGGACCAGGGGAATTTGTTATGTTCGATCAGGGGACTTTGTTATTCTCAACCAGGGGACTTTGTTATACTCGACCAGACGCCTTTGTTATACTCGATCAGGGGACTTAGTTATACTGGACCAGGGGACTTTGTTATACTCGTTAGGGGACTTTGTTATACTATGATCTGGGGACTTTGTTATTCTCGGCCAGGGGACTTTGTTATACTCGACGAGGCCTTTGATATACTCGGTGTAGTAAATTTGTTTTAATCGATCAGAGACTTTGTTGCTGTACTGGACCAGGGGACATTGTTATACTCGATCAGGGGACTTTGTTTTTACTCGATTAGGGGAATTTGTTATACTCGTCAAGGGACTTTGTTATACTAGGATCCAGGGACTTTTGTTATTCTCGACCAGGGACTTTGTCATACTCGACCAAGGCCTTTGTTATACTTTCGATCAGGGGACTTTGTTATACTGGACAAGGGGACTTTGTTATACTCGTACAGGGGCTTTGTTATACTAGGATCATGGGACTTTGTTATTCTCGACCAGGGGACTTTGTTATACTCGACCAGAGGCCTTTGTTATACTCAGTGTGGGGACTTTGTTATAATCGATCAGGGGACTTTGTTATGATCGATCTGGGGACTTTGTTATACTGGGCCTGGAGACTTTGTTATACTCGAACAGGGAATATGTTATACTCGATCAGGGGACTTTGTCATACTGGACTAGGGGACTTTGTTATACTCGATCAGGGGACTTTGTTATACTCGATCAGGGAACTTTGTTCTACTCAACTAGTGGGCTTTTTTATAGTTAATGAGGGGACTTTGTCATACTCGACCAGGGGACTTTGTTATAATCGATCAGGGGACTTTGTTATGCACGATATGGGCACTTTGTTACACTGGGCCAGGGGACTGTTTTGTCCTGGATCAGGGGACTTTGTTATATTGGACCAGGGGACTTTGTTATACTTGATCAGGGGACTTTGTTATAGTCGATAAAGGGACTTTGTTATACTCGTTAAGGGGAAATTGTTATACTCGATAAGGGGACTTAATGTTAGACTCGAACAGGGGACTTTGTTATACTCGATTATGCGGCTTTGTTATATTTGATCAGGGTACTTTGTTATACTCGATGAGGGGCCTTTGTTATACTCGATCAGAGGCCTTTGTTATACTAGATTAGGGGACTTTGTTATACTCAAATAGGGGCCTCTTTTGGACTCGATCAGGAGACTTTGTTATACGCGATGAGGGGACTTTCTTATACTCGAGCAGGGGCTTTGTTATATTCGATCAGGGGACTTTGTTATACTCGATCAGGAGGCTTTGTTATACTTGATCAGGGGACTTTGCTATACTCGACCAAGGGACTATGTTATACACGATCAGGAGACTTTGTTATAAACAATGAGGGGCCTTTGTTATACTCGATCAGGGAACTTTGTTATACACGACCAGGGGACTTTGTTATACGCGATCAGGTGACTTTTTTAAACTCGACCAGAGGACTTTGTTATACTCGAACCAGGGGACTTTTTTATACAGGACCAATGGACTTTGTTATACTGCGTCAGGAGACGTTGTTATTCTCGATGAGGGGATATGTTATACTCGATCAGGGGACTTTGTTATACTGTACCAGGGGACTTTGTTATACTCGATCAGGGGACTTTGTTATTCTCAACCAGGAGACTTTGTCATACTCGACCAGACGCCTTTGTTATACTCGATCAGGGGACTTTGTTATACTGGACCAGGGGACTTTGTTATACTCGTTAGGGGGCTTTGTTATACTATGATCAGGGGACTTTGTTATTCTCGGGCAGGGGACTTTGTTATACTCGACGAGAGGCCTTTGTTATACTCGGTGTGGGGAATTTGTTATAAATCGATCTGGGGACTTTGTTATGCTCGATGTGGGGACTTTGTTATACTGCGCCAGGAGACGTTGTTATTCTCGATGAGGGGATATGTTATACTCGATCAGGGGACTTTTTTATACTGGACCAGGGGACTTTGTTATACTCGATCAGGGGACTTTGTTTTACTCGATTAGGGAATTTGTTATACTCGTCAAGGGGACTTTGTTATACTAGGATCAGGGGACTTTGTTATTCTCGACCAGGGACTTTGTATACTCGACCAGGGCCTTTGTTATACTCGATCAGGGGACTTTGTTATACTGGAGAAGGGACTTTCGTTATACTCGTACAGGGCTTTGTTATACTAGGATCATGGGACTTTGTTGTCTCGACCAGGGACTTTGTTATACTCGACCAGAGGCCTTTGTTATGTAATACTCAGTGTGGGACTTTGTTATAATCGATCAGGGGACTTTATTATGATCGATCTGGGGACTTTATTTATACCGGGCCTGGAACTTTGTTATACCGATCGAAATATGTTATACTCGATCAGAGACTTTATCGCATACTGGACTAAAGGACTTTGTTATACTTTCGATCTGTTATACTCAACTAGTGGGCTTTTTTATAGTCAATGAGGGGACTTTGTCATACTCGACCAGGGGACTTTGTTATAATCGATAAGGGGACTTTGTTATGCACGATATGGGCACTTTGTTACACTGGGCCAGGGGACTGTTTTGTCCTCGATCAGGGGACTTTGTTATATTGGACCAGGGGACTTTGTTATACTTGATCCGGGGACTTTGTTATAGTCGATAAAGGGACTTTGTTATACTCGATAAGGGGAAATTGTTATACTCGATAAGGGGACTTAATGTTAGACTCGAACAGGGGACTTTGTTATACTCGACCAGGGACTTTGTTATCTGTGATCGGTGAAGCTTTTAAACTTCGACCAGAGGACTTTGTTATCTTTCAGACAGGACTTTGGGACCAATGGACTTTGTTATACTGCGCCAGGAGACGTTGTTATTCTCGATGAGGGGATATGTTATACTCGATCAGGGGACTTTGGTATACTGTACCAGGGGACTTTGTTATACTCGATCGGGGGACTTTGTTATTCTCAACCAGGGGACTTTGTTATACTCGACCAGACGCCTTTGTTATACTCGATCAGGGGACTTTGTTATACAGGACGAGGGGACTTTGTTATACTCGTTATGGGGCTTTGTTATACTATGATCAGGGGACTTTGTTATTCTCGGGCAGGGGACTTTGTTATACTCGACGAGAGGCCTTTGTTATACTCGATGTGGGGAATTTGTTATTAATCGATCTGGGGACTTTGTAATGCTCGATCTGGGGACTTTGTTATACTGCATAGGAGACGTTATTTATTCGTGGGGGTCTGTTATACTCGATCGAAGGACTTTTATACTGGACCAGGGGACTTTTATTTATATGCTCGATCAGGGGACTTTGTTTTTTACTCGATTAGGAATTTGTTATATACTCGTCAAGGGACTTTGTTATACTAGGATCAGGGGACTTTGTTATTCTCGACCAGGGGACTTTGTCATACTCGACCAGAGGCCTTTGTTATACTCGATCAGGGGACTTTGTTATACTGGACAAGGGGACTTTGTTATACTCGTACAGGGGCTTTGTTATACTAGGATCATGGGACTTTGTTATTCTCGACCAGGGGACTTTGTTATACTCGACCAGAGGCCTTTGTTATACTCAGTGTGGGGACTTTGTTATAATCGATCAGGGGACTTTGTTATGATCGATCTGGGGACTTTGTTATACTGGGCCTGGAGACTTTGTTATACTCGATCAGGGAATATGTTATACTCGATCAGGGGACTTTGTCATACTGGACTAGGGGACTTTGTTATACTCGATCAGGGGACTTTGTTATACTCGATCAGGGAACTTTCTTATACTCAACTAGTGGGCTTTTTTTATAGTCAATGTGGGGACTTTGTCATACTCGACCAGGGGACTTTGTTATAATCGATCAGGGGACTTTGTTATGCACGATATGGGCACTTTATTACACTGGGCCAGGGGACTGTTTTGTCCTCGATCAGGGGACTTTGTTATATTGGACCAGGGGACTTTGTTATACTTGATCAGGGGACTTTGTTATAGTCGATAAAGGGACTTTGTTATACTCGATAAGGGGAAATTGTTATACTCGATAAGGGGACTTAATGTTAGACTCGAACAGGGGACTTTGTTATACTCGATTATGCGGCTTTGTTATATTCGATCAGGGTACTTTGTTATACTCGATGAGGGGCCTTTGTTATACACGATCAGAGGCCTTTGTTATACTAGATTAGGGGACTTTGTTATACTCGATTAGGGGCCTCTTTTGGACTCGATCAGGAGTCTTTGTTATACGCGATGAGGGGATTTTCTTATACTCGAGCAGGGGACTTTGTTATACTCGATCAGGAGGCTTTGTTATACTTGATCAGGGGACTTTGCTATACTCGACCAAGGGACTTTGTTATACACGATCAGGAGACTTTGTTATAAACAATGAGGGGCCTTTGTTATACTCGATCAGGGAACTTTGTTATACACGACCAAGGGACTTTGTTATACGCGATCAGGTGACTTTTTTAAACTCGACCAGAGGACTTTGTTATACTCGAACCAGGGGACTTTTTTATACAGGACCAATGGACTTTGTTATACTGCGCCAGGAGACGTTGTTATTCTCGATGAGGGGATATGTTATACTCGATCAGGGGACTTTGTTATACTGTACCAGGGGACTTTGTTATACTCGATCAGGGGACTTTGTTATTCTCAACCAGGAGACTTTGTCATACTCGACCAGACGCCTTTGTTATACTCGATCAGGGGACTTTGTTATACTGGACCAGGGGACTTTGTTATACTCGTTAGGGGGCTTTGTTATACTATGATCAGGGGACTTTGTTATACTCGACGAGAGGCCTTTGTTATACTCGGTGTGGGGAATTTGTTATAAATCGATCAGGGGACTTTGTTACGCTCGATCTGGGGACTTTGTTATACTGCGCCAGGAGACGTTGTTATTCTCGATGAGGGGATATGTTATACTCGATCAGGGGACTTTGTTATACTGGACCAGGGGACTTTCTTATAATCGATCAGGGGACTTTGTTATGCTCGATCTGTGGACTTTGTTATACTGCGCCAGGAGACGTTGTTATTCTCGATGAGGGGATATGTTATACTCCATCAGGGGACTATGTTATACTGGACCAGGGGACGTTGTTTTACTCGATCAGGGGACTTTTTTATACTCGATCAGGGGACTTTGTCATACTCGTCCAGGGGTCTTTGTTATACTAGGATCAGGGGACTTTGTTATTCTCGACCAGGAGACTTTTTCATACTCGACCAGAGGCCTTTGTTATACTCGATCAGGGGACTTTGTTATACTGGACCAGGGGACTTTGTTATACTCGTCCAGGGGGCTTTGTTATACCAGGATCAGGGGACTTTGTCATTCTCGACCAGGGGACTTTGTTATACTCGACCAGAGGCCTTTGTTATACTCAGTGTGGGGACTTTGTTATACTCGACCAGAGGTCTTTGTTATACTCAGTGTGGGGACTTTGTTATAATCGATCAGGGGACTTTGTTATGCTCGATCTGGGGACTTTGTTATACTGGGCCTGGAGACTTTGTTATACTCGATCAGGGAATATGTTATACTCGATCAGGGGACTTTGTTATACTGGACTAGGGGACTTTGTTAAACTCGATCAGGAGGCTTTGTTATACTCGATGAGGGGACCTTGTCATACTCGACCAGGGGACTTTGTTATAATCGATCAGGGGACTTTGTTATGCACGATATGGGGACTTTGTTACACTGGGCCAGGGGATTTTTTTGTAATCGATCAGGGGACTTTGTTATACTGGACCAGGGGACTTTTTTATACTCGATCAAGGGACTTTGTTATACTCGATCACTGGACTTTTGTTATACTCGATCAAGGGACTTTGTTATACTCGATGGGGAATTTGTTATACTCGATAAGGGGACTTAATGTTTGACTCGAACATGGGACTTTGTTATACTCGATTAGGGGACTTTGTTATATTCGATCAGGGTTCTTCGTTATACTCGATAAGGGGCCTTTGTTATACTCGATCAGAGGCCTTTGTTATACTCGATTAGGGGCCTCTTTTGGACTCGATCAGGAGACTTTGTTATACGCGATGAGGGGACTTTCTTATACTCGAGCAGGGGCTTTGTTGTATTCGATTAGGGGACTTTGTTATACTCG
>NW_024748754.1:0-14518 GCF_018991925.1 Homarus americanus
CGGCCTCACACCACGGGCCAGTGGGAGCCGATGTGGTGCCTGCCGTCACACCCTGGCCATGGCACTGAAGGTATGCACGGCTCCCTACACCACGGGTCATGGAGCTGAAGGGGCTCTGGCTCACACTCCAACATGGGCTGGAAGGGGTGCCCACTCACACTCCTGGATCATGCCACTTTAAGGAGTGACTGACCTCACACACCGGCCGCGGTGACCAGGCGGTGCCTGCCCACACACTCCAAAATAAGCCAGCGGTGCTCTGGGCCCTCACACCTCCGGCCGCGTCACTGAAAGGGTGTGCCTGGCCCCGTACCCCTGGGTCATGGTGGGAGGTGCCTGGCCTCACACCCCGGGTCATGTCGATTGAAAGGGTGCCTGGCCCTCACACCTGGCTGGGCCATGGTGCTGAGGGTGTCAGGCCCTGACACACCCCCAACAAGTGACACTGAAGGGTGCACCTGGTCTCTTAGGGGCCACATGGTGCTCTAGGGTGCCCGGCCCTCACACCCGGCCATGGTGCTGGTGCCTGGCCTCACATCAACAGCGGAGATGAAGGGGTGCCCTGGACATCACACCCGATCTGCGCACTGAACGGGTGTCTGTCCTCACACCTTGGTCATGTCACTGAAGGGGTGCCCAGGCCCATACTCCCCGGGTCATGGCACTGAAGGGGGGAGCCCGGCCCTCTAGGGCCATGGTGCTCTAGGGAAGGGGTGCCCGGCCTCACACAGCTCATGGCACTAAGGGGGTGCCGGCCCTCACACACCGGGTCATGGCACTGAAGCGGTGCCCGGCCGTCACCACGGGTCATGGTGCTGGAG
Organism: Homarus americanus; assembly: GCF_018991925.1. NCBI lineage: Eukaryota > Metazoa > Arthropoda > Malacostraca > Decapoda > Nephropidae > Homarus > Homarus americanus. The sequence goes on from NW_024748754.1 coordinate 822, forward strand.
GATGTCCGGCCCCAGGTCATGACACTGGGGTGCCCAGCCCTCCCACCCCAGGCCATGGTGATGGAGGTGCCCGGCCCCACACCCCGGGCCATGGTGCTGGAGGGTGCCCGGCCCTCACATACCGGGTCATGGAGCTGAAGGTGCCTGGCCATCACCCCCGATTCATGGCACTGAACGGGTGCCCGGCCCTCACACCCTTGGTCGTGGCACTAAAATCGGCCCTCACCCAGTGTCATGTGAAGGGATGCCCGCCTCACACGCGGTTCATAGCTCTGTAGGGGTGCCCGGCCCTCACCCCGATTCATGTCACTAGGGGTGCCCGGCCTCACCCGGGGGTCATAGCACTGAAGTGGTAACCCGGCCGTCACACCTGGCCGCCATTGAAGGTATGCCTGGCCCTCACCCTGGTCATAGACCTAAACAGGTGCCCGGCCCTCACACCCCTGGTCATAGACCTAAACGAGTGCCCGGCCCTCACCCAGGGTCTTGAGGCTGAAGGTGTGCCCGCCCTCACCCGGGTCATGGCACTGAAGGTGACCGGCCCTCACACCCAGGTTATGGCACTGAAAGGTGCCCGGCCCCCACACACCCCGGGTCATGTCATTGAGGTGCCTGGACCTCACACCGTGTCATGTCACTGAAAAGTGCCCGGCCCTCAAACCCCGGGTCACTGAAGGGGTGCCCGCCCTCACCCCGGATCATGGTGCTGGAGGGGTGCCGGCGCTCACACCCGATTCATGGCACTGAAATCGGTCCGGCCCTGACACCCTGGGTCAAGACACTGAAGGGGTGCCCGGCCTCACACCCGGGCCATGTGGTGTTGCAGGGTTGTCTGGCCCCTCCACCCCGGGCCATGGTGCTGGAGGTGCCAGCCTCACACCCGGGCCATGCTGGAGGGGTGCCTGCCACCCCGGGTCATGTCACTGAAAGGGTGCAGCCTCACACCCCGGGTCATAGCACTGAAGGGGTGCCCGCCTCATACCCAGGGTCTCATGGTGCTGGAGGGTGCAGCCCCCCACACCCCGATTCATGGCACTGAAATCAGGCCGGCCTTCACTCCGGTTTCATGGTGCTGAAGGGGTGCCCGGCCGTCACACCCCATTCATGGCACTGAAGGGGTGCCAGCCCCTCACCCCGTTTCATGGCACTGAAGATTGCCCGGCCGTCACATCCCAGTTCATCACACTGAAGGTGCCCGGCCCTCACCTCCGGTCATGGTGCTGGAGGTGCCCGGCCCTCACACGGGTCATGTCACTAAAGGGGTGCCCGGCCGTCACACCAGAGTCATGTCACTGATGGGGTGCACGGCCATCACACTCGGTCATGGACCTAAGAGGTGCAGCCCTCACACCCCGCGTCATGGGGTTGAAGCGGTTCAGTCCTCACACAGTCCATGGAGCTGAAGGGGTGCGGACATCACACCGCGATTCATGGCACTGGCGTGCCCGCCTCATACCCGGTTCACGGCACTGAAAAGTACCGAACCCTCACACCCGTGTCATGTGAACGGGTGCCCGGCCCCTCACAACCCCGGTTCATAGCTCTGTAGGGGTGCCCGGCCCTCCACCCCGTTTCATGGCACTAAGGGGTGCCCTGCCCTCACACACCGGCTCATGGCACTGAAGGGGTGACCGGCCCTGACGCCCCTTGTCATGTCACTGAAGGTGTGCCTGGCCCTCACACCCCTGGTTATAGACCTAAACAGGTGCCTGTCCTCACACCCCGGTTCATGGCACTGAAAGGGGGCCAGCCTACACCCAGGTCATAGTGCTGAAGGTTGCCCGGCCCTCCCATCCCGGGTCGGCACTGAGGAGTGACGGGCCCCTCACACCCCAGGTCATGGCACTCAAGGGTGCCCGGCCCCACACCCTGGGTCATAGCACTGAAGGGTGCCCGGCCCTCATACCCCAGGTCATGGTGCTGGGGGTGCCCGGCCCTCACACCCCGATTCATGGCACTGAAATCATGCCCAGCCCTCACACCCCGGTCATGGTGCTGAAAGGGGGTGCCCGCCCTCACCACGATTCATGGCAATGAATGGGTGCAGCCCTCACACCCGGGTCATGTTGGGGTGCCCGCACCTCACACCCCCTGTGGCACTTATGGGGTGTCTGGCCCTCACAACCCGGCGCATGGGACTGAAGGGGTGCCCGGCCTTCCAGGTCATGTCACTGAAGGGTTCCAGCCCTCACACCCCGGGTCATGGCAAGTGTGCCCGGCCTCCACCCCTGGTCATAGACCTAAACGGGTGCCCACCCTCACAGCCCGGGTCATGGGGCTGGGGTGCCAGCCCTCACACCCGGGTCATGGCACTGAAGGGTGACCGGCCCTCACCCAGTCATGGCACTGAGGGGTGCCCGGCCCATCATCTCTGGTCTCATGTCATTGAAGGTGCCCGGCCCTCTCACACCCCGGTTCATGTCACTGAAAGGGTGCCCAGTCCTCACACCCCGGGACATAGCACTGAAAGGGCCCGGCCCTCATACCCCGGTCATGGTGCTGGAGGTGTGCCTGCCTTCACCCCGTTATATGGCACTGAAAGGGTGCCAGTCCTCACACCCGGTTCATGTCACTGAAGGGTGCCGGCCTTCACACCCCTGTTCATGGAACTAAAGGGGTGCCCGGCCCTCCCTCCGGGTCATGGTGCTGAGGGGTGCCAGCCCTCACACCCAGGGTCATGGTGCTGAAAGGGTGCCCGGCCTCACACCCCGGATCATGTCACTATAGAGGTGCCAGGCCCTCACACTCCAGGGTCATGTCACTGAAAGTGCCCGGCCCTCATCGGGTCATGGCACTGATGAGGTGCCCGGCCGTCACACCCTGGCCATGGCACTGAAGGTGCCCGGCCTCACACCCGTGGGTCATAGAGCTAAACGAATGTCCGCCCTCACACCCCTGGTTATAGACTCCAACGGTGCCCGGCCTCACACCCAGGGTCAGTGCTCAGCCTCACACCCCAGGTCATGGCACTGAAAGGGATCGCCTCACACCCAGGTCATAGCACTGAAAGGGTGCCTGGCCTGACAGACCCAGGGTCATGTCATTGAAGGATGCCTGGCCTCACACTCGGGTCATGCTGAACAGGTGCCTGCCTCACACCTCTGGTCATCAGCACTGGCGCCCTCTGTCATGGTGCTGGTGCCTGGCCTCACACCCGATTCATGGCACTGAAGGGTGCCTGGCTCACACCTCGGGTCATGTGGGTGCCCGGCCTCACACCCCCGGGTCATGGTGCTGAGGGTGCCCGCCACAACCCGTTTCATGGCACCCCTTCACTTGACCCGGGGTGTCAGGGCCGGGCACCCCTTCACTTGACTCGGGGTGTGGCAGGGCCGGGCACCCCTCCAGCACCATGACCCAGGGTGTTAGGGCCGGGCACCCCTCCAGAACCATGACCCGGGGTGTGAGGGCCGGGAACCCCTTCAGTGCCATGACCCTGGGTGTGAGGGCCGGGCACCCCTTCAGTGACATGACCCGGGGTTTGAGGGCCGGACACCCTTTCAGTGACATGACCCGGGGTGTGAGGTTAGGGCACACCTCCAGCACCATGACCCGGGGTGTGAGGTTCGGGGACACCTTCAGTGCCATGACCCGGGGTGTGAGAGCCGGGCACCCCTTCAGCACCATGAGCCAGGTTGTAAGGGCCGGGCTCGATTTCAGTGCCAAGAATCGGGGTGTGAGGGCCGGGCACCCCATCAGCACCATAACCCGGGGTGTGAGGGCCGGAAACCGCTGCAACCCCATGTCCCGGGGTGTGAGGGCCGGGCACCCCTTTAGTGACATGACCCGGGGTGTGAGGGACGGGAACCCCTCAGACACCATGACCTGGGGTTTGAGGGCCGGGACCCTTTCAGTGCCATGAATCGGGGTGTGAAGCCGGGCATCCCTTCAGCACCATGACCCGGGGTGTGAGGGCCAGGCACCCCTGCAGTGCCATGACCCGGGGTGTGAGGGACGGGCACCCCTCCAGCACCATGATCCGTGGTGTGAGGGCTGGGCACCCCTTCAGGTCTATGACCGGGGGTGTGAGGGCCGTGCATCCTTTAAGTGCCATGACCCGGGATGTGAGGGCCGGGGACCCTTTAGGTCCATTACCCTGGGTGTGAGGGCCAGGCACCCCTTCATTGCCGTGACCCGGGGTGTGAGGGCCGGGCACCCCTTTAGGTCCATGACACGGGGTGTGAGGGCCGTGCACCCTTTCAGTGCCATGACCCGGGGTGTGAGGGCCGGGCACCCCTTCAGTGTCATGAAACGGGGTGTGAGGGCCGGGCACCCTTTCAGTGCGATGAAACGGGGTGTGAAGGCCGGGCACCCCTACAGTGCTGTGAACCGGGGTGTGAGGGCCGGGCACCCCTCCAGTGCCATGAATAGGGGTGTGAGGGCCGGGCACCCCTTCAGTGACATGACCCGGGGCGTCAGGGCCGGGCAATCCTTTAGGTCCATGACCCGGGGTGTGAGGGCCGTGCACCCCTTTAGGTCCATGACCCGGTGTGTGAGGGCCGTGATCCCCTTCAGTGACATGACCCGGGGTGTGAGGGCCGGGCACCCCTTTAGTGACATGACCCGGGGTGTGAGGGCCGGGCACCCCTCCAGCACCATGACCCGGAGTGTGAGGGCCGGACACCCCTTCAGTGCCATGAACCGGGGTGTGAGGGTCGGGCACCCCTCCAGCACCATGACCCGGGGTGTGAGGGTCGGGAACCGCTTCAACCCCATGACCCGTAGGGTGAGGGCCGGGCACCCCTTTAGGTCCATGACCCGCGGTGTGAGGGCCGCGCACCCCTTCAGTGCCATGACCCGGGGTGTGAGGGCCGGGCACCCCTTCAGTGTCATGAACCGGGGTGTGAAGGCCGGGCACCCCTACAGTGCTGTGAACCGGGGTGTGAGGACCAGTAACCGCTTCAACCCCATGAACCAGGGTGTGAGGTCCAGGCATCCCTTTAGATCCATGACCCTGGGTGTGAGGGCCGTGCACCTCTTCAGTGACATGACCGGGGACGTCAGGGTCGGGCAACCCTTCAGTGCCATGAGCAGGGATGTGAGGGCCGGGCACCCCTTTAGTGCCATGAATCGGGGTATGAGGGCCGGGCACCCCTACAGAGCTATGAACCAGAGTGTGAGGGCCGGGCACCCCTTCACATGACACGGGGTGTGAGGGCCGGGCACCTTTTCAGTGCCATGACCCGTGAGGGCCGGGCATTTTTTCAGTGATATGACCCGGGGAGGGCCGGGCACCTTCAATGATAGGACCCGGGGTGAGGCCAGGCACTGTTTAGCTCTATGACCCGGGGGTGAAGGCCGGGCACCTTCCAGCACAATGACCCGAGGTGGAGGGCCGGCACCCCTCAGTGTCATGGAACCGGGGTTTGAGGGCCGGGCACCCCTTCAGTGCCATGAACAGGGGTGTGGAGGGTCGGCACCGCTTAGTGACATGACCCGGGTGTGAGAGCCGGGCACCCCTTCAGGACCATGACCCAGGGTGAGGACTGCACCCCTTCATATGTCGGAACTGGGCGTGCTGGCACCCCTTCAGTGCTATGAACAGGGGTGTGAGAGCCGGCACCCTTTAGTGACTTGACCTGGGAGGCTGGCACCTCTTTCAGGACCATGACCCGGGTGTGAGGACTGGCACCCCTTCAGTGTCGTGGAACTGGAGTGTGTCGGCTGCACCCTTCAGTGACATGACCTGGGGTGTGAGGGCTGGGCAGCCCTCCAGCACCATGACCGGGGTGTGAGGGCCGGGAACCACTAACCCCATGACCTGTGGTGTGAGGGCCAGGCACCCCTTTAGGTCCAGGACCTGTGAGGGCTGTGCACTTTCAGTGCCACGACCTGTGGAGGGCCGGGCACCCCTTCAGTGTCATGATACGGGGTGAGGGCCAAGCACCTTTCCGTGTGATGAAACGGGGTGTGAAGGCAGGCACCCTTACAGTGCTGCGAACCGTGTGGAGGGCCGTGTCACCCCTTCACATTACCCGGGTGTGATGTCGGGCACCTTCAGTGCCAGTGAATCGGGTGAGGGTCGGCACCCCTTCAGCACCATGACCCGTGTCAAGGCCGGGCCTGATTTCAGTGCCATGAATCATGGTGTGTAAAGGCCGGGCACCCCTACAGTGCTGTGAACCGGGGTGTGAGGGCCGGCACCCTTCAGTGCCAAGAATAGTGTGGAGGGCTGGGCACCCTTCCAGGTGCATGACCCGGGTGTGAGGGCCATGCACCTTAGGTCCAATACCCGTGTGTGAGGGCTGTGAACCCCTGCAGTGACATGAACACGTGTGAGGGCGGGCACCCCTTAAGTGCCATGAAGCGGGGTGTGAGGCCGGGAGCACCAGCTGGGACTATGAAGCTTGGGGTGTGAGGGCCAGGCACCCTATTCAAGTGCCTGACCCGGTGTGAGGGCGTGAACCCCTTCAGTGGCATGAAGGCCAGGTGTGAGTGCAGGCACCCTTTAGTGCCGTGCGAGCTGTGTGGAGGCAGGCAGTGCCATGACCCGGGGTGTGAGGGCGGGGCACCCTTTAAGTGCCATGAATCGGGGTGTGATGGCCGGGCACCCCATCAGCTCCATGACCCGTGGTGTGAGGACCGGGAACCGCTTCAACCCCATGACCCAGGGTGTGATGGCCGGGCACCCATTCAGTGACATGACCCGGGGTGTGAAGGCCGGGCACCCCTCCAGCACCATGACCCGGAGTGTGAGGTCCGGGCACCCCTTCATTGTCATGAACCGGGGTGTGACGGCCGGGCACCCCTTCAGTGCCATGAACCGGGGTGTGAGGGCCAAGCACCCCTTCACATGACCCTGGGTGTAAGGGCCGGGCTCCCAATTAGCACTATGACCCGGGGTGTGAGGGCGGGGAACCCCTTCAGTGACATGACCTGGGGTGTGAGGGCCGGGCACCCCTTCAGTGACATGACTCGGGGTGTGAGGGCCGGGCACCCCTCTAGCACCGTGACCCGGGGTGTGAGGGCCGGGAACCGCTTCAACCCCATGACCCGTGGGGTGAGGGCCGGCCAACCCTTTAGGTCCATGACCCCGGGTGTGAGGGCCGTGCACCCCTTCAGTGCCATGACCCGGGTTGTGAGGGCTGGGCACCCCTTCAGTGTCATGAACCGGGGTGTGAGGGCCGGGCACCCCTTCACATGACCCGGGGTGTGAGGGTCGGGCACCCCTTCAGAGAAATGAATCGGGGTGTGAGGGCCGGGCACCCCTTCAGCACCATGACCCAGAGCGTTAGGGCAGGGCTCGAATTCAGTGACAAGAATCGGAGTGTGAGGGCCGGGCATCCCTTTAGTGACATGAGCCGGGGTGTGAGGGCCGGGCACCCCTCCAGCACCATCACCTGGGGTGTGAGGGCCTGTCACTCCTTCAATGCCATGACCCGGGGTGTGAGGGCTAGTCACCCCTTCAGTGCCATGACTCGGGGTGTGAGGGCCGGGCTCCCCTTCAGTGAGCTATGACCCAGGGTGGTGTTAGGGGCCGGGCTCGATTTCAGTGCCAGGGTGGGGGTGTGAGGTCAGGCTTATCAGTATCATGACACAGGGGTGTGAGGGCCGGGAACGCTCAGCCCCCATGATCCGTGCTGTGAGGGGCCAGGCACCCCTTTAATGACATGACCCAAGTGTGAGGTCAGGCACCCCTTCACTGCCATGACCGGGGTGTGAGGGCGGGAACCTCTTCAGTGTCATAGACAGGGTGTGAGGGGCCAGGCACCCTTTCAGTGCGATGAAAGCAGGGGTGTGAGGGCCAGGCTCCTCTACAGTGCTGCAGACAGGGGGTGTGAGCCGAACTTTTCACAAGGTGTGAGTCAGGCTCGCTTCACACAGGGGTGTGAGGCCGGGCACCGATTTATTGCCATGGAATCGGGGTGTGGGGCCGGGCACCCTCCATCACCTTATTCCCGGGGTATGAGGGCCAGGCACCTCATCAGCACCATGACCAGGGTGTGAGGACCGTGCACCTCTTCAGTGCCATGACCCGGGGTGTGGCTGAAGCTGGAGTGTGAGGGCTGGCACCCTTTCAGTGCCATGAAAGCAGGGGTGGCTGAGGCAGTGCTGCAAACCGGGGTGTGAGGGCCGGGCACCTCCTTCACATGACCAGGGGTGTGAGGTCAGGCACCCTTTGTGAAATGAAGCGGGGTGTGAGGGCCAGGGCACCTTCTTCAGCACCATGTCCCCAGAGTGTTAGAGCTGGCTCGATTTCAGTGCCAAGAATCAGGGTGTGAGGTTGGGCACCCCTCAGTGACACTTGACCTGGGGTGTGGGGTCAGGCACCCATTCAGTGAAATGAATCAGGGGTGAGGGGCCGGGCACCCTTCTTTCCTGACCCAGAGTGTTAGGGCGGGTCGATTTCAGTGCCAAGAATCGAATGTGAGGGCCAGGCACCCCATGAGCACCATGACCGGGTGTGATGGCAGGACAGCTTCAACCCCGCAGGCCATGGTTGTTGAGGGCCGGGCATCCCTCAGCCACCCTGGACCGGGTGTGAGGGCCGGGCACCTTTCCAGCACCATGACCGGGGTGTGAGGCCTGGGCTTTTATGCACCATGTTGTGGTGTGAGTGAAACAACCCTTTCAGTGCCATGACCTGGGGTGAGGCTGAGGCACCTTCAGTGAGCGGCAGGGGTGTGGGGGCGGGCACGCTTTAAGCACCATGACCCAAGGTGCTTGGGGCAGGAACTGCTTCAACGCCAACTTGCGACCCGTGGTTGTGAGCCGGGCACCTCTTCAGTTCCATGACCGGGGTGTAGGCGAGCACCCCTTGTGTCATGGACAGGTGAGGGCAGGCACCCTTTCAGTGCCATGAAGCGGGGTTGGCGGGCAGGCTGCTACAGTGCTGCAAACCGGGTGTGAGGCTGGGCACCCCTTCACATGACCGGGGTGTGAGGTCAGTGTCCGTGCCTGTTTCGGGGGCTCACTGCGTGGGGCATATGTTCGCGCCTACATTTAGCCTAAACTATTAATAAATTTGTTAATTGTGCTTGATATGTATTTTTTGTTTCTTGGTTACTTGGTTATTGTGTATATTTATGTGTATTATTATGTGCATCATTGTCTTACTCTATTAAGTCTTAACCAAAAGTAAATAATTAATTATATGTAAATATCAATAAATGTCTGAATCACCTGATATGGGCATTCTCACTCATTGGGCAAGCTTTGATGGCGAAAACCGTGGCAGGTTAGGCGTGTCCATTAGTTCTCTAAGCGCTTGAGCACTTGTCTGGTAGCTTTATCAGTCTTCTGCATTGCCTGGGGTATCAGTTATTAGTGACATTTAGTTGGAGGCCTAGGAAGGGATCTGGTGGTAAGGTATCTCCTGTTTTTGTAGGGATGTGTTTTTGTAGTTATTGTTGTATATATATATTTCATGTGTATTATCGTAATATGTTAAAATATTTTGTTGGTCACTCATACAGCATATTTTCGTACCGTATCATCTTATTTTATTTTTTCTTATTCCTTAGAATTCTGTTTTGCTTCTTAGTTCATTTGCTCCTTTGGGGCATAAATTTGATTTAGTTAATTATCTTCCCTTTTTTGATTCACTTATTTTAACTGGTTTCTTACTTTTTCGAGTACATTTAGTTGGTGGGTTTTGGTGAGATGAGTTATTGCCGTGTTCTATTTTGTACCTTTGTTTTGTTATCTTGGGTGGGGTTCCTCCCCCAAGTATAAAAGATAGTCAGGATCGCGACAAGTGGGGACCTAATGTCTGAAAGACTAACCACCATTGTTGTGTCATATCAAGTCATTGTTACACTCGCCTGGTGTTGTTTCATCGCTAAGAATATTTTGGATGCAAGTTGCTGTGTTCCCAGTGTTTCATTTATATTTATCATATTGTGGCAAGCTATGATTGAGTTCAACCCTTTTCTTGTGTACCATGTGTTTGGTTAATTCTTGCTGTGTTTCTGATTTATTGCATTTTGATATTATTAGGTAGCTAGCTAGTTAGCTTAGCTGCCACGAAGTTACTTTTTTTCGCTACTCGATTTGGAGTTCAACATGTTTTGACCTGAGCTCTTGGCTTCACCTTCAGCCGAGAGAGCAGAGTGGCAATCCTCGCTGCTTATTATGAGTAGATGGCCTCTTCCATGAATAAAAGGCTAGGTTAGAAGAGGCTGTCCTCAACTGCCTTATTGACAATAAAATCAACCCAACCGTCAGGAAATTCAGAGGAAATTGTTACCATGATAATTTGGCCTTACAAGTTGAACTCAAAAAAGACTCGAGGTGGAGCTGGAAACTCTCAAGCAACGAGGTTTGGCTCAAGGTAGTAATACTTCAAACATTCAGTGTAAGACAAATGTCTCCAACAGTGTTCCTAAATTTAATAGGGAAGATCCAGACAAGTTCTTCTCTCTTTTGAGAAAATTGCCCGACTTAACAAGTGGCTGCTGTAATAGTCTCGCTTTCTTCTCTCAAAATCCTTCTGGTAAGAAGCATTAGAGGTGTTTTCTGCCCTCTCTGAGGATCAATGTCTGAACTATACCCTTCTTGAGTCCGCGGTTTTGGTGTATAAACTTGTTCCTGAAGCCTATCGGCAACAGTTCCGTAACTACCCGGAAATGACAAACAAACATTTGTGGAGTTCTTCCAGGCGAAAACAGATCCTTTGTCGGAGGTGCCGGTTAGAAATGAGTCTGCCCATGTAGAACATGGCCAGCATTAGACTAACGTCTACTAGGAGGTTAGAAAGTGTATCCCAGGCATGACATTAGACTCACTTGGATCAGAGGGAGTATCTGTACCCACTATTTGGGTGCTAGGATCAATCAGCTGAACCATTGCCATAACTAATAGAAATGTAAAATTCAGGTCTTATGCTCCCATGTCCCAGTCCTTCACTATGGCCACTGTATCCTTGGGGTCTGCCTCCTTGTCTTCAGCCAGGCCTCAGTTTCTGCATCATCTTTTGGGTGAGCCTATGGTCCATGGGACAGGTGGATCCTCTACTGGTGAGAGAAACTCTGGTTGCAGGTACTGTAGAACCAGGACATGTCATCAGCGACTGTCTCAAGTCAAAGAAAATTCCTCTCACCGGATTCGCTCACTTCAGTTGATTGGCCAGCAATCGGAGAAATTATTGGAGCCCTGTGTCACTGCCCTCAGTGGAATGACGCCTGGACTTCCCCTCTTCTGTGATATTAACCTTTGAACATTTTGTTCTCCTGGTTCCTTAGCTGGGATCAAATTCGGTCGCCCGGCTAAACAAGCTCCAGGGAAACACAAATCAAGCCACCTCTGTTACTAAAACAACCATTCCTGGGTTCCTTGTGCTATACTGAGGCGCTGGGTGCTTGTGAACGGTTTGACCGGTGGGTCGCGTATTCTTGTCAAGTGTACCTGCGGTCATCCGCAGAGATCCAGGCTATGTCACGTTAGGAGTAGTAGATAGCTTGCCTGTAGAGAGGGTCCTCCTCTATTGATAGGGAAATGGGCCTCTGTTTAAGCGACATGATGTTCCCTAATGTTGTGATCTCAGCATCTTGTCCCACTGCCGAGAATGTCTGTGCAGTTAAGTAGACTTTCCAGAGGGTTGTTCCCCTCGTGTGCCTGACCCGTAGCATGATTACAGAGGTGAATGGTGAAGTTGATGAAGTTTCCTCCGGACTGTAGAAGTCCGAGAATGTGTTATCCAGCCAGGTCCTACTGATTTGGTCTCAGTGAATTTTTTGAGGATTCCCCCACAACCGTCAACCTCAGAGTATGGTTCTGATGGAGGCCAGGAGCCAGTCTTCATTTGGGTTTCTCTCTAGGGTAAGTTTATTGAGCTACAAGCAGGGGATCTGAGCTATTGAGTTTTTCATTAGGTCAGTTACTGGGCAAAACTGGGCATGAATCAAGTGCTACTACACTGATTGCTGTTGTATTTAATACGGAAGTTCCGTCCTCCAATTCTCCTGCCAATCACCCTTGGTTGGTTATATACAGTTGTTTATTCTGACCTTTTGCAATGCCGTATCACTCACGTGGGGTGGGTGGTCATTTTGGGAGTTAGGAAATAACCCGTTTATCCCCAGTTCTTTTGACTAGGATGAAGAAAAAGACGTCAGCTCTTCTTTGCGCGCAATGATTGCGTCAGGTGGCGGGAAACCGAACCCCAGTATTGGCAATTTCTCCACAGCCTATCAATTGTTGAAGAGCCTTTCCATGGTGGTCATAGAATGTGTCGGTCACTTACCTAAGACCCCTCGTGGTCGTCAGTTCTTACTAACATTATTTGGTTATTACGTTATATGACCTTCCTTGCGCCGCATCACAGCGAAAAGAATGTTATCAAAAGCCTTAACCACTTCTTCACTCAAGTAGGCCTTCTACAGTGGTGCAGTCAGATCGGGTTCAATTTTGCTTCCCGGTTGTTTAATCAGGTAATGCAAACCCTGGGAGTCCGGCGGTTGAGGTCTTCGGCCTATCACCCTTCAGTCTGCAGGGGTGGTAGAGAATTTCACCAGACACTAAAACTCATGTTGCTAGGAAGGATTAGGACAGGGAGTTGACTGCTTTTGTTTGCTGTTTGGAACAGTAAACAGAGTCATAGGATTCTCCTTTAAACTCTGTGCACTTGAGGCATGAGGCTCTTAAGTGTTAAAAAGTGTGGTTTAGTGATCAGGGGGCGCAGCGCCCTTGGCTATGTGGTCAATTCAGGAGAAGTTGCATCATGTAGAACTTTACTTTAGTCCAACAGGTGTACTCAGATGAAAATGAAACTGCATTTTAGTCAGGCCCATCAAACCCAAAACCTAAAGAACTAGAGTGGGGAAGCAGGTGTTGGCCTTCCTTACATGATCACACTTTTAGTCCAAATACAGTGGTCATATGAGTACTAGAAAACAGGGGTCCGTGAATTATGTAGTGCTAAGTTGTGCCATCTCTCCTGAAGTGACCAGAAGCCAATAATATAAAGTCTCTATTACGGGTATCTTATTATAGTTGGTGATTACCCTCTCCGTTCAGTGCTGGAGCATGACGTTGAGACCAGGGCAGCCAAGCCAATCCGACAGCGTCCCTACCGTCTTAATGCCTTCAAGCGGGAGTGTGTACGAGCCGAGTACAGCATCTTCAAGAGCTGAGCCTCGTCGGAGCCAGCATCAGTCCATGGGCATCCTGTTGTTCTAGTTCCAAAGCGAATGGGTCAATGCGGCTGTGTGTGAATTATCGCAAAGGTGGTCTGTCACTGAACCCGATAATTATCCACCACGCATAAACGACGTGATCGACAGTCTTGAATGAGCAAGGTACGTGACCAAGTTGGATCTCCTCAGGGCTACTACCAGGTAGACTGACTTCCCAGACGCTTGAGGCCACCATCTCTGCTTTTTGTCTCCTGATGGGTTGTACCTATTCTGATCCTTCCGTTTGGTATCTGGAACGCCCTGCAACCTTTCAACGCCTCATGAATTTCGCCACGTCTGGTCTGGAAAGGTGTCGCTGTTACCTAGACGACCGTATCGTCTTCCTTGGTTCTGGGAAGATCACATGAGTCGTCTACAAGCTTCCTCTTCTCCGTACTGGCTGCAACAAGCTGACAGTGAACCTCGTCAAAAACTGGTTCACGGCCATGCCCACGTCCTTTCTTGGGGCATGTGGTCGGACAAGGGGAAGTCCAGCTATAGCAGCCAAAATTGAGCAATTCAACAGTATCAGTGCCAGGCGATAAGAAGAGTGTGTGATGAGTTTGCTGGGTATGGCGGGGT
>NW_024748755.1:0-14950 GCF_018991925.1 Homarus americanus
TCACTGTCCTACTGTTGGTGTTCCGTCGTCACTGTCCTACTGTTGGTGTTCCGTCGTCACTGTCCTACTGTTTGGTACCGTCTGTCCTACTGTTGGTGGCCGTCACTGTCCTACTGTTGAGTGGCCATCACTGTCCCCTGTGTTGGTGTCCGTCACTGTATCCTACTGTTGAGTGTCCACCATCCTGTCCTACTGATGAGTGTCCACCGTCACTGTCCCTACTGAGTGTCCACCGTCACTGTCCTACTGTTGGTGTCCACCGTCACTGTCCTACCGTTAGTGTTCCCCGTCACTGTCCACCGTTGGTGTCCACCGTCACTGTATCCTACTGATGGTGTCCACCGTCACTGTCCCTGATGGTGTCCACCGTCACTGTCCACTACTGTTGGTGTCCACCGTCACTGTCCTATTTCAGTGTCCCACCGTCCACTCCATCTACTGTTGGTGTCCTGGAAATCACTGTCCTACTGCTGTGTCCGTCACTGTCCTACTCTTGGTGTCCACCGTCTGTCCTACTGATGGTATTTTATCCTACCGTTAGTGTTCCCCCGTCACTGTCCCTACTGCTGGTGTCCATCCACTGTCCTACTGTTGGTGTCCACGTCACCGTCCTACTGTTAGTGTCCCACCGTCACTGTCCACTGATGGTGTCCACCGTCACTGTCCTACTGGTGTCCACCGTCACTGTCCCACTGATGGCGTCCACCGTCCGTCCCACTGTCCACCGTACTGATGGTGTCCACCGTCACTGTCCTACTGTTGGTGTCCACCGTCACTGTCCGTCCACCGTGTCCTACTGATGGTGTCCACCGTCACAACCTACTGTTGGTGTCCCCACCGTCACTGTCCCACTGTCCTACTGTTGGTGTCCACCGTCACTGTCCTACTGTCCTACTGATGGTGTCCACCGTCACTGTCCTACTGTTGGTGTCCACCGTCACTGTCCTACTGTCCTACTGGTGTGTCCACCGTCACTGTCCTCTGTTGGTGTGCATCCTGTCTACTGTCGTCACTATCCCTACTGTTGGTGTCCACCGTCACTGTCCTACTGTTTAGTGTCCACCGTCACTGTCCCCTACTATTTAGTGTTCCCCGTCACTGTCACTGCTGGTGTCCGTCACTGTCTACTGGTAGTATCCCACCGTCACTGTCCTACTGGTAGTGTCACCTGTTAGTGTACCGTCACTGTCTACTGTTATTGTTCCCCGATCCTGTCCTACTGCTGGTGTCGATCACTGTCACTGCTGTTGGGTTATTACCGTCCGTCCTACTGCTGGTGTCCGTCACTGTCCTACTGTTGGTGTTCCCCGTCACTGTCCTACTGATGGTGTCCACCGTCACTGTCCTACTGTTGGTGTCCACCGTCACTGTCCTACTGAGATGGTGTCCACCGTCACTGTCCTACTGTTGGTGTCCACCGTCGCACTGTCCTACTGTTGGTGTCCGTCACTGTCCTATTGTTGGTGTCCGTCACTGTCCTACTGTTGGTGTCCACCGTCACTGTCCTACTGATGGTGTCCACCGACTGTTGGTGTCCACCGTCACTGTCGTCACTACTGTTGGTGTCCATCACTGTCCTACTGTTAGTGTCCCACCGTCCACTGTCACTGTTGAGTGTCCACCGTCACTGTCCTACTGTTGGTGTTCCCCAGTCACTGTCCTACTGTTGGTGTGTTCCCTGTCACTGTTCTACTTGGTGTTCCCGTCACTGTTCCCACTGTTGGTGTGTCACTGGCTGTGTTCCCCGTCACTGTCCTACTGTTGGTGTTCCGTCACTGTCTACTGTTGGTGTTCCCCGTCACTGTCCTACTGTTGGTATTTCCCCGTCACTGTTCTACTGTTGTATTTCCCCCGTCACTGTCCTACTATTGTTGAGTATTTCCCGTCACTGTCCTACTGTTGGTATTCCCCGTCACTGTCCCCACTGTTGGTGTTCCCGTCACTGTCCTACTGTTGGTGTTCCCCGTCACTGTCCTACTGTCCTAGTGTTCCCCGTCACTGTCCTACTGTTGGTGTTCCCGTCACTGTCCTACTGTTGGTGTTCCCCGTGTCCTACCGTTGGTGTTCCCGTCACTGTCCTACTGTTAGTCATTTCCCCCGTCACTGTCCTACTGTTGGTGTTTCCCCGTATGCTTTCATCACTACTGTTGGGTGTTCCCCGTCACTGTCCTACTGTTGGGTGTTCCCGTCACTGTCCTACTCCCCGTCACTGTCCTACTGTTGGTGTTCCCGTCACTGTTCTACTGATGGTGTTCTGTCGTCACTGTCCTACGTTGGTGTTCCCCCGTCACTGTCCTACTGTTGGTGTTCCGTCGTCCTTTGTCCTCACCGTTGGTGTTCCCCGTCACTGTTCTACTGCTGGTGTTCACGTCACTGTCCTACTGTTGGTGTTCCCCGTCACTGTCCTACTGTTGGTGTTCCCCGTCACTGTCCTACTGTTCCACTCACTGTCCTACTGTTGGTGTTCCCCGTCACTGTCCTACTGTTGGTGTTCCCCGTTGGTGTTCACTGTTCCCACTTCTATGGTGTTGAAGTGGTGTTGTCCGTCACTGTTGGTGTTGTCCTCACTGTTGTTCTACTGTTGATGTCACTGTTCTGCTGATGGTGTTCCCCGTCATCCCACTGTTGGTGTTCCCCCGTCACTTCACTGTCCCCACATTGGTGCCCCATCTTTATCCACTGTTAGTGTTACCCCGTCCTGTCCTACTGTTGGTGTTCCATCATCTCCGTCACTGTCCTACTGTTGGTGTTCCCCGTCACTGTCTACTGTTGGTGTTCCCCCCGTCGTCGTCTGCTGATGGTGTTCCCCGTCACTGTCCTACTGTTGGTGTTCCCGTCCTGTATCCCACTGTTAGTGTTCCCCGTCACTGTCTACTGTTGGTGTTCCCCGTCACTGTTGGTGTTCCCGTCACTGTCCCATCCACTGTCTACTGTTGGTGTTCCACTGTCACCGTTGGTGTCCCCGTCACTGTTCTACTGTTGGTGTTCCTGTTGGTGTTTTACGTCACTGTCCTACTGCATCCTACTGTTGGTGTTCCCACGTCACTGTCCCTACTGTTGGTGTTCCCGTCACTGTCCTACTGTTGGTGTTCGTCACGTCACTGTTCCCCCCTCACTGTTCTACTGTTGGTGTTCCCGTCACTGTCCTACTGTTGGTGTCCACTGTCTACTGTTGTGTTCCGTCACACTGTCCTACTGTTGGTGTTCCCCGTCACTGTCCTACTGCTGGTGTTCCCTGTCACTGTTCTACTGATGGTGTTCCCCGTCACTGTCCTACTGTTTGGTGTCCCTCGTCACTGTCTCTACTGTTGGTGTTAATCGTCACCGTCTACTGTATTAGTGTTTCCCCGTCACTGTCCTACTGTTGGTGTTCCCCGTCACTGTCCTACTGTTGGTGTTCCCGTCACTGTCCTACTGTTGGTGTTCCCCGTCACTGTTCTACTGATGGTGTTCTCACTGTCCTACCGTCCCACTTCCGTCGTGTTCCCGTCACTGTCCTACTGTTAGTGTTCCGTCGTCACTGTTCTACTGGTAGTGTTCCCCGTCACTGTCCCTACCGTTGGTGTTCCGTCGTCACTGTTCTCCCACTGTTGGTGTTCCCTGTTGGTGTCCCCCGTCACTGTCCTACTGTTGTGTCCCCCGTCTGTTGGTGCCCCCGTCGTCACTGTTCTACTGTTGGTGTTCCGTCGTCACTGTTCTGCTGTTAGTGTTCCCCGTCTGTCCTACCGTTGGTGTTCCGTCGTCACTGTTCTACTGTGGTGTTCCGTCGTCACTGTCCCTACTGTTGGTGTCCCCCGTCCTGTCTGTCCCACTGTTGGTTCCCCGTCACTGTCCTACCGTTGGTATGTTCCGTCGTCACTGTCCTACTGTTGGTGTTCCGTCGTCACTGTTCTACTGCCGTGTTCCCCGTCACTGTCCACTACCGTTGGTGTTCCGTCGTCACTGTCCTACCGTTGGTGTTCCGTCGTCACTGTTCTACTGTTGGTGTTCCGTCGTCCACTGTTCTGCTGTTGGTGTTGTCCCCGTCACTGTCCTGTTGCTGGTGTTCCGTCGTCACTGTTCTACTGTTGGTGTTCCGTCGTCACTGTTCTACTGTTAATTTCCCCCGTCACTGTCCTACCGTTGGTGTTCCTCGTCACTGTCCTACGTTGGTGTTCCGTCGTCACTGTTCCCCACTGTTGGTGTTCCGTCGTCACTGTTCACTGTTGGTGTCCCCCGTCACTGTCCTACCGTCACTGTCCCAACCGTTGTTCCGTCGTCACTGTTCTACACGTCGTCACTGTTCTACTGTTAGTGTTCCCCGTCACGTTGGTGTTCCGTCGTCACTGTCCTACCGTCACTGTCCTACTGTTGGTGTTCCCCGTCCTGTCACTGTGTCCACTGTTGGTGGTGTCACCCCGTCACTACTGTTGGTGTCCCCGTCACTGTCCTACTGTTGGTGTCCCCCCGTCACTGTCCTACCGTTGGTGTTCCGTCGTCACTGTTCTACTGTTGGTGTTCCGTCGTCACTGTTCTACTGGTTAGTGTTCCCGTCCGCTGTGTCCTACCGTTGGTGGTTGGTGTTCCGTCGTCACTGTCCCCACCGTTGGTGTTCCGTCGTCACTGTCCTACTGTTGGTGTCCTGTTCACTGTCCCCTACTGTTGTTGTCCTCGTACGTCGTCCTACTGTTGGTGTTCCCCGTCACTGTCCTACTGTTGGTGTCCCCCCGTCACTGTCCTACGTCGTTGGTGTCCCCTGTCACTGTCTACGTCGTTGGGTTCCCCCGTCACTGTTCTGTCACTGTCCTACTGTTGGTGTTGGGTGTTCCGTCGTCACTGTTCTGCTGTTGGTGTTCCCCGTCACTTTCTGTTGGTGTTCCGTCGTGTTCCCCGTCACTGTCCTACCGTTGGTGGTGTCCTACTGCTTGGTGTTCCCTGTCACTGTCCTACCGTTGGTGTCCCCGTTGGTGTTCCCCGTCACTGTCCTACCGTTCCCCGTGTTCCCCGTCACTGTCCCACTGTCCTACTGTTGGTGTCTCTTTCACTGTCCTACTGTTGGTGTTCCCCCGTCACTGTCCCACTGTTGGTGTTCCCCGTCACTGTCCTACTGTTGGTGTCCCCCCGTCACTGTCCCCTACTGTTGGTGTCCCCGTCACTGTCCTACCGTTGGTGTTCCGTCGTCACTGTTCTACTGTTGGTGTTCCGTCGTCACTGTTCTACTGTTACAGTGTTCCCCCGTCACTGTCCCACCAAGCTGGTGTTCCGTCGTCGTCCTGGTGTTCCGTCGTCACTGTCCCACCATTTGGTGTTCCCTGCTGTCTACCATTCTGTTTCCCGTCACTGTCCTACTGTTGGTGTCTCTTTCACTGTCCCTACTGTTGTTAGTGTTCCCCCGTCACTGTCCCACTGTTGGTGTTCCCCGTCACTGTCCACTGGTTAGTCCCCTGTCCTCACTTGGTGTCCCCGTCACTGTCCTACCGTTGGTGTTCCGTCGTCACTGTTCACTGTTGGTGTTCCGTCGTCACTGTTCTACTGTTAGTGTTCCCCGTCACTGTCCTACCGTTGGTGTTCCGTCGTCCGTCCTACCGTTAGTGTTCGTCGTCTTTCATCACTACCGTTAGTGTTCCCGTCAGTCCGTTAATTGTTTCCCCCCGTCACTGTCCTACCGTTGGAAGTTCCCCGTCACTGTCCTACTGTTGGTGTTCCCCGTCACTGTCCTACTGTTGGTGTTCCCCGTCACTGTCCTACCGTTGGTGTCGTTGGTTCCCTGCACGTCCTACCGTTGGTGTTCGTCACTGTCCTACCGTTGTGCCCTTCATCCTACTGTGGTGTTCCCCTCACTGTCCGTTGTGTCCCCCTCCCACTTGTGTCCCCGTCAGAGGTTGGTTAGATAGTTTTAGGTGTCTAATTTGTGTGAAATAATCTGGGTGCTCCAATCTTCAGGTGATGACAATTTATAACTCAAATAGAGTCGATTTATCAGTTTTAACATATGTACTGAAGTAAACATAGGATTTAACTTACAACTAAAGTAAAGATTTTAAATATACAAAATATACATTGATTTTACAATAACAAGTGTATTTAAATATTACTATACACAACATTTAAAATAAATATTGTACTCATGATTTTTTTTGTCACATTTAATAAAACACTGAGGTTTATGGTCAGTATGTTGAGATATAAAACACTTACTGGTTTAGTGTTTGTGTCTAATTTGCTGTCATAATTAGATTTTGATTTTGATGTATTTAACTTAAATTAAATTTATCTGTACTGTATCTAATGTTATTTTCGTATAATACAGCATTTATTCATTTCATTGTTGTATTACAGTAGTGATTAGTTATTTTACATATTATTATTATGTTATTTTATTATATAGGTAGTACTTTTCTTCCAGCACAATAATCAATATACGCACAATTAATCGCAATATACGCATAAATAACCTTAATACGCACAAGTAATCTCATTATACGCACAAATAATCATACTATACGCACAACTATTTACATTACGCAGAATTAATCACTATACACATAAATACAATATCTCAGAAATAATATACACAAAAATTTCCATACGCAAAAATACGGAAGACGTGGAGATACCTGTATACGCCAGCATATACCACAACAATCCGCAGAATATACGCAGAAATAGTTAAAGACGCAGGAAATAATCACAATATGCGCAGAAATAGTTAAAGACGTAGGAAATAATCACAATATACGCAGAAATAGTTAAAGACGCAGGAAATAATCACAATATACGCAGAAATAGATAAAATGCAGGAAATAATCACAATATACGCAGAAATAGTTATGACGCAGGAAATAATCACAATATACGCAGAAATAGTTAAAGACGCAGGAAATAATCACAATAAACCACGCGGCGTTAACCAGAGTTCTGCCTTACATTTTTTACCAACGGGATAAAGGTTTTAATCCTTAATACATACATACATACATACATTACATACATACATACATACATAAATACATACATACATACATACATACATACATACATACATACATACGGGAGGAATTGTATATAGTAGCACATTAAATTTGTATGTTAAAACTATCTCAATTTTCAATGCTTTTTATCCAGTCATACACGGGGAAAGTGTTTACGTTTGTGTATGGTATTATCACATTAAATTCATTCCTCAAAACTCCCTGTATAGTTCGTGTATGGGTATAATAACACAGTGTTGTATGTTTAAACTATTCTCATTGTATGGACCAAAATTTTCATTACATAACGGGTGTATAGGTATGTGGTATTGATATAGGCAGTTGTATATTTAAAAAAGTATTATTTATATACACACTTAGAAAAGCCATAAGTTAGGGTTAGGTTAGGTTGTGTATATTATTGTATTAACGTCACGATAAAACAAAAAAAATACAGGGATTTCTGACGTATGGTTTATTGTATAATTTATTAAGTTGTATGAATAAATTGTTAAAAATCACCTCATAATTTTGGTGTATTTCTGGTGTATTTGTTAACAGAAGTTGTAAGAGGTATAGTTTATGTTGTATAAAGTATAGTTTTGGTTGTATTAAGACTGTTAAATATGGGAGTATACTGTATACACATTTTCGGCCCCGGCTCCCTACCCCTAAACTCGGTGTATTATTGGTCTCTAAATATACATGGATTTGCTGCCTCTCAAAGGAATCCATGAATACGTGAGGAAGGATGACACACAAACATGGAAAAATGCGTACATGCGTTTAGGGAGGCGACACATACACACACACACACACACATACATACATACACAAGGGAATGTTAGAATACAAATTTGCGTATATTCAAATGTCTAGATTCAATAAACACACATACACACACATACATACAAACACACACACACACACACATACTTACGTACATAAGAGAAGGGACAAATGCGACAGACAGTCAGAGAGAAATGTACACACGATGAGGAAAATGTACACACGATGAGGAAGACACGGACTGGGACAGACAGAATATAGACAGGAGAGACATAGGAGAGACATATAGACAGGAGAGACATACAGACAGAGTGACACAGATGAATACACACAGTCAAAGCCAAATAAAGACAGAGACAGACAGTGACACAGGCAGACAGAAAGACAGGTAAACAAGACAGATATAGACACATGTAGACAGATATAAAGAGACAGGTAGACAAATAGACAGACACTGACAATAGGTAGACAAAAGAAGACAGTAACACAGGTAGAGAAACAGACAGACAGGCAGGCAGACACATACATACATAAAAACACACACACGCAGGTAAATAAATAGACAGACATAGACAGGTAGACAAGACACAGACATGCAATAACAGCAGTAGTATAGAGTTGGGTTTAATATGACCATCCCAGTTAACTTTACTGCTTGACTGTACAAGTTACTGGGGGGTAACACTGCTCTTTCACCAATCCTTCACTGTCTGGTGGTGGTGGTGGTAGTGGTGGTGGTGGTTATTGTTGTTGTGGTGGTGGTGGTGGTGGTGGTTATTGTTGTTGTGGTGGTGGTGGTTATTGTGTGGTGGTGGTTATTGTTGTTGTGGTGGTTATTGTGGTGGTGGTGGTTATTGTTGTTGTGGTGGTGGTGGTTATTGGTGGTGGTGGTTGTTGTTGTTGTGGTGGTGGTGGTTATTGTGGTGGTGGTGGTTATTGTTGTTGTGGTGGTGGTGGTTATTGTTGTTTTGGTGGTGGTGGTAGTGGTGGTGGTGGTTGTTGTGGTGGTGGTGGTTATTGTTGTGTGGTAGTGGTGGTGGTAGTGGTGGTTGTTGTTGTTGTTGTTGTTGTTGTTGTTGTTGTTGTTGTTGTTGTGGTGGTGGTGGTGGTGGTAATTATGGTAGTGACTGTGGTAGTAATATTAACGATGATAATAATTTTTGTAGTAGAATTTCCATCCCCAACACCACCACCATTTGGCTGGAGGGATGTGATCACCCATGTTGTGTCCGTGGTGAGTCGGGGTACTTGAAACCTCAATAGGCATTATCCTGATTACTGTAATATAAGTGTATGTTGGGGGGGCTGAGGTCAAGGTCAAACATACACTATTGGTCAAACTTATAGACTTAGAGTACAGACAGACAGACAGAAGACAGACATAAATTTAGGTTGGTCATCTGGGGATTTCAATTATTATTATTATTATTATTATTATTATTATTATTATTAATAATTATTATTATTATTATACATACTAAGCTTATACACAGCCTATACACTTAGCTTATACACACAGCTATTGTGTATAATGGAGGAATATATTTGACGTTTGCGATACTAACATATGGTAATACACATCTGATAACAAAAGTATTATTATTTGTTATTACTGTTATTTATTTCTAATTTATTCCCAGCCTGAGAGGAATTAATAGGAGATATTAACCGGAAATAATAAATAGCGATATGTTCTCAGATGAAAGTGACTATATATTTATCTTAAAAGAACGATATTTTTTTTCACCGTAAAATAGCGATAATTTTAAACACAAAGTAACGATTTATTTTTTTAGTACCCTAGAGTTTATAAAATTTACCAGATCTTAAAACGAAGTAATAATAATAATAATAATAATAATAATAACAACACGATTAAAAAATACAAAATAAATAAAATAGCGATATATATATTTTTCTGTTCTGAAAGTCGAGATATATTTATCCCATTACCAGAAAGTAACGATATATTATTCCCAAACTTAAAAGTAGCGATATATTTCCAGGATAACTTAAAGTAGCGATTTATTCTCCTCCTCTGCATCCCCAGGTTAATGTAGCGATAAATTCTCACCAGGCCAAAAGTACCGATTTATTTTCTACAAATCAAAGTAGCGATTTATTTTTTTACGCTAAACTACCGATTATTTTTCCTGCAAACTATATATATAAAAAATTACGATAAAAAAATAAATAACTACAATAAAATAAATTATTAATATACCCTTATATTTACCTAACCCCAGCGTAAAGATATAGTAGCGATATATATGTGTGTATATATCACCAAACTAGACCGTAACATACATACTGCGGTATATGCATTTATGGTACAGCTGTGAAGTGCTATAGGTCCGTGTGGCGAGGATTATGTAGATGGTAGAGGCGTATGTGTGTGTAGCGTCAATCAGAAGGTACAGGAGTAGAAGCTAGTGTAATGCCGATTTACATAGATGTGTTTTATGGTAATGTGTTAATTCTGTTTTGGTGTGTGTGTGTGTGTGTGTGTGTTGTGTGTAATTTTTTGATTTTTTTTCTTGAATTTGAACAGTTTGTGTACATTAGAATAATATTGCTGAAATATATCAAAACCTAACCAAAAAGTGAATATCAATACTAACCTAACCTAAGAAAACCTACCAACCAACCTAACCAAACCAAACCAAACCAAACCAAACCTAACCTAACCAACTAACCTAACCAAAAAGTGAATATCAATACTAACCTAACCTAAAAAACCCTAACCAAACCTAACCAAACCAAACCAAAAGCACAATTTCTAGGGTCAGTTTAACCTATATAAGTATGATGGTTCTGTAGATGAAGGAAAACAAATAAAACGAGAATTGGGTTGTATTCTAAGGCTCAGCACACACACACACACACACACACACACACCCACACACACACACCACACACCCACACACACCCACACACACACACAGTATACTTCACCCCGTCGCCGTTGCTCAAGCTAAACATACCGCCGCGTCGTACACAAGACCACAGGTGACAGGAGTAGTGGCCATTACACTACAATTAACCGTGAAGGAAGTGGTAAAACATACTTACAGATCCGTTTTCTGCCTTGGGTATCCGCTGCGGGCCAGGTGACTTGACTTCCGCTAAATATACTAATTATTTATCCCGTTCTGATCACCTGTTCGTAATCCATCATTTTCTTGTTTGTCATTCAGTTGTTAGTATCACCATAAGTAACATATCACCGGGTATATTGTCATCACCGTTGTCGATATTGTTTCACTGTCGCTACCGCATCACCATCACCACTACATCACCGCTATAACCACCACTATCACCACCACTATCTGCTGACAATACCCAAAACACAACATGTACACCGTAGGATATTTTACTCAAATTTATTAATACATTTCAGTTTATTTCAATGTTGTAATTAACAGGGTTTGTGTGTTTGTGTGTTCCGTCTACAACATCAGTGTCTTAGGTGAGTTTTGTTCTCTATCAATAGTAATATGCAATAGGAGTTTTATTGATTTTTCAATTTTGCAATTAATATTTTTTACCTCCAGAAAATATTTAAATGAACTATTATATTATATTTGTGTCATTCTAGTTATTTTATCTTATTGTCCTAATATAAATTAATATACATCGCTGTTTATATATATATATATTTGTAGTGTAGTTTATATTAGTGATAAAAAGTTGATTTTTATTTTATTCACGACGACCCGGGTATAATGTGTCGTGGGTGTGTAACTTCTTGTAGGGATTAATTTACAACGCGTTTGTATAAGAGGGTCTTTGTCCGTATTTTTGTCAATAGCAAGACCCGGAAAGAATATACTTGCGGCATTATTAATTTTGCAAGTCTGATGGGTGTAAACTTGATAGATATGAACTGAATACCAGAACATACATCCTGCAGACTCTACTCTACTCTACTTTACTCTACTCTACTCTACTCCATTACTTTACTCTACTCTACCTCTACTCTACTTTACTCTACTCTACTCACTCTACTCTACTCTCTCTACCTTATCACTGAACTGTCAACACACCATCGTAGACACGCCTGGGGTATCGTTATGTTTTTGGTGATTAATAAACTTGACTTGTTGTTTTATAGGGTAAAGCAAATTATGTAGTAGTAGTAGTAGTAGTCATGTAGTATTAGTAGTAGTAGTAGTAGTAGTAGTGTTGTGGTAATAGTTGTAGTAATAATAATAAAAAGCATTAGTAGTAGTGATAATAATAGTTATTTATAATATTAATAGCAGCATGACTAATAGTAGCTAGTACCAACAGATAACGAAGTAAAAGGAAAATATCTCCTTCATATCGTGGTTTTTCACTATCAGTTCATGAATTATCTACAATAATATATTAACTAAGTCATTTTCCATTGATTTGTCCTCTTTATATACGTTTAATTTAATGTTTTCGTGGTAGTACACACACACACACACACACACACACACACGATATATACCGTATATTCCTGTCGGCAAACACGAGGGTAAATATTGATGTAGACGAATATCCGACTGTTGAGCAGCGAACCGGCCGGTGGTATAAGCAGTAGGGAGGAGGAGGTAATCTGGGATGGTGGTGATAAAGTGAGTGCATGGTGGAGGTCCTGCCCGCCGCTAGCCACCACCACCGCCACCCCAGTCCAGTAATCCTACCACCACCACTACCACCATCACCGCTACTACCACCACTAGAGGTTTATTTTAGCACCTCGAGTCATGTTGAAATATTCTCTTATTGTGAATTATATGATAAGAAAAAAATGGGTGGAGACAGACAGACAGACAAACCAGACAACACTAACAACAGAGAAACTAGTCATAAATAATTGATAGAAAATACTCTAGTGAAAAATATTATATTCCACACTAAACGATTTTATACAAACCCAAAATTTACGATAAGAGATTATGTGTTTTTACCCAGTAATAATATTCTGACAGTCGCCGCCAGAATATTAATGTAAACATTAAATGAATAAATAAACAAATATGGTCTGGATATAGAGCTATGGGTTCATATGTACATTAAACAGATATGAATTACTCGAGTATATGGTGTCTTCATATAGACACTACACTACACTATACTACACTAAACACTACACTACACTACACACACTACACCCGCTGGCCGCAACCTTAGTGACTCGGCATATACTAGTGGTCTCGGCAGAAATACACAGACCCAGTTTAGTTCGTCCCTATACTGGTGCCAAGTGTACGCATCCAGTTAAGAGTCTCAAAGAACAATTTGGCTCATCTTGGGGAGGGAAAGGCTCTCTATTAGATGTTTCAGCTCAGCCGGTTTGATGTAAATATTAACCCAATTTACTAGGAATATCCATTGTACCGAACCTTTAAGAATCCAAACAATGATCCGCTGTGACCCAATATTTACACAGTTACAAAGTCAGCTGTATTATTTAAACTGTATACTAGACTATCCCTGATGTGGTTGACGTTGGTACGCCTGACTGTTGTTCACCAAAGATAACACGCACCAGTTGGCACCACTGTGTAATAAGTGTGTATGCTGTATATATCTCAAGTGTATTAATACATTTGTTGACTCGAATTATGGTGTAAGTGTATACTCAAGTGTATATTAAATACACCTTGCACACAATGATTAGGACAGTGTATGAAGTTGTGTTTTTCCAAGTGTACCCGTGAGTTATTAGTTTTAAGAAAATTACACATTGCAGGGAAAATAATTGCTAGTGGAGATAATTTACACGAAATATAATTACAATAATTACTAAGCCCAGGAAAATAGAGACAGTAGGATCGTTTGAATGTATATAAATATTTAACATGATGAAATAATAGCCTCTTAATATTTTTTTACAGGGGTTAGGTGATACTGACTAGATACACAATACAGCAAACCTAACCTAACCAAGCACACTACCAGCTTAACCTAACCGACACACACCACAACAACCTAACCAAGCACACACACTACAATAACCCTAACCAAACACACACTACAACAACCTAACCAAACACACACTACAACCAACCTAACCAAACACACACTACAACTTAACCTAACCAAACACACACTACCAACCTTCAAGCAAACACACTACAGCAAGCCTAACCCTAACACACTACAACTTAACCTAACCAAACACACACTGCAACAACCTAGCCAAATACACACTACACAACCAACCTAACCAAACACACTACCGACTAACCCTAACCAAGCACACACACCTACAACCAACCTAACCAAGCACACACTACAACCAACCTAACCAAACACACACTACAACCAACCCTAACCAAACACACACTACAACTTAACCTAACCAAACACACTACAACTTAACCTAACCCCTAACACACACTACAACTTAACCTAACCAAACACACTACAGCAACCTAACCAAGCACACTACAACTTAACCTAACCAAACACACACAACTTAACCTAACCAAGCACACACTACAAGCTTAACCTAACCTAACACACACTACAACAACCTAACCAAACACACACACAAGCTTAACCTAACCAAACCCACACGCTACAACAACCTAACCAAGCCACACACTGCAACCAACCTAACCAAGCACACACAACCAACCTAACCAAACACACACTACAACAGCACAACCAAACACACACAACCAACCTGTAACCCTAACACACACTGCAAGCAACTCAACCAAACACACACTGCAACCCAACCTAACCAGAGCACACACTGCAACAACCTAACCAAACACACACACTACAGCCCCAACCTAACCAAACACACACCACAACCAACCTAACCAAACACACACTACAACAACCCTAACCAGGCACACACTACAACTTAACCTAACCCTAACACACACTACAACTTAACCTAACCAAACACACACTACAACCAACCTAAACCAAACACACACTACAACCAACCTAACCAAACACACACTACAACAACCCTAACCAAACACACACTACACTTAAACCCTAACCTAACACACACACTACAACTTAACCTAGCCAAACACACACTACAACCAACCTAACCAAGCACACACACTGCAACTTAACCCTAACTAAACACACACTGCAACAGCTTCTAACCAAACACACACTACAACAACCTAACCTAACACACACTGCAAGCTTAACCTAACCAAACACACTGCAACAACCTGGCTTAAACACACACGGCAATGCGTAACTAC